>NC_142525.1:10387315-10527315 GCF_964205215.1 Stylophora pistillata
GGATCAGAATCCGTAGATGCAAGTCAAAAACAGAGTCGAAAGGGATATCACGAACCTCCCAGGTGATACCTCCCAGTTTCTTCGGGGAAACGCTAAGGTTGCATTTTAGTAAGCGCTAGAAACAGGCTTTGGCACGTGGACTGAGGGCCGAAGAAGTTTGGACGAATGACTACATTTTCTATCACGGTTTGTGGCCTCCATCCTTTCTCAATTTTTGAAAGATTCCTCTTTGGAAATGATACCCTTTCTAACTGCTCCCGTGGTTAACTTACTGTAAAACAGTGCAGCATTAGAGACACTTACCGATATGAAAAAAGCCTTTGAGAGAAACAATTGTTTTCTGGAACTTGTCGTTTTGTATCGATAACCACCCCCACACCCCCTGCCCCTCCCCCAGAAAGTGAGGAAGGTTGAATTAATATGCAGCATGCCAAGGCCTATTCTTGAATGGCTAGCTAATAATGGCAAAATTCATTTTCTGATAATACTCATCAGGTCTATATCTAAAAAAAATTAATAGATAAAAGTTGCTATACTCTTCTCTTCCATTTCAATTATCTTGTATTAATAGGTTAAAGAAAGAAGAAACTGGAAACTAAAAAAGGATAGAATAAAACAAAACAAAAGTATTCCTTTATGGCCCCCCAGGTGTAGCATCTGACCTTGAACTGTTTTGAGTTAGTATTTGAATCCTTGTTGGGAAAGTCTGATTTTGCTTTGTGTCATGCCCTACATCATTGTTTTACATCATTGTTCATGCGATAAATAAGCTCAAAATGTGCTATCTTTTTTGATGTAAGGCAAATTTAAAACTCTCACACTTTGTTGAACTTTGTATTCCAGCATAGAAAATTTTATACTTTGTGAGAGGTTTTAGCCCGTTGTGATGAATATAAACATTGAGTCAGAGATAATTAGCGAGAGTAAAACTAAAAGAAAAAATCTTTGAATCACCATGTTTATAATAATCATTTAAGTATTATTTCTATCAGTTATGACAAAACTTTTTGGTTCCATGTACATGCAGCATAGTTTGAGGGTACTTCTAATACTAGTTATATTAATGACAGTGATAACCATAATTGGGCTTTTCAAGACCAGTAAAAACAAAGTGAAACAAACATTGGAATTAAACATAGTGTGAAAGAATCCCAACTTGCTGGGGGCAGACTAGGGGACTGTTTCTTGAAAGACCTGGTAACTTAATGGGTCTGTAAAGCTGTTCTATTTTCATTCAAGATGAGGATTTCAAAAGTTTTGAAAACAACACAGTAAAACTATCAGCTAAAGAAACGAAAAGGACTGGTTTGAGTGCCAGAACCTGCTTTCCTATCCTTTAAATTTTGGTTTTAAAACATGGCTTCAGGCCTGTTAAATTACCTGGACTTTTGAGAAACGGACCCCAGATGGCTGTATACAAAGTGCACTTAAAGTGCACCTACACCCAAAAAATTTTTTTCGCTTAACGAAGTAAGCTTATTTTTTTGAGTATTTCTGCGCAAAATTTTTTTTATTTGCTCAAATCTTCAATTTTCTATGCCCAGTCAAAATACGGAAAATCGGCCGCCATCTTGCCCCACGACCGAGTTTAAAGAAGAATGGCTCTAGCGGGTAATGTGACGTCAAATCGAGAACACGAAAGTCTGCATCTCACACATTTTCACTTGTTTGGGAAGATTGTCGTCGATATCGTCCGAAATATGCCGACTAGGTGTGTTGTATGAAGATTGTATGGAGCGCGATACCCTCTTGCAAATTTCGCAAGTTGCTACATCCTTCTACAACACACTTAGTCGGCATATTTTCGGACAATTATCGACTACAACCTTCCCAAACAAGTGAAAATGTGTGAAAAGCAGACTTTCGTGTTCTCGATTTGACGTCACATTACCCACTAGAGCCATTCCTCTTTAAACTCGGTCGTGGGGCAAGATGGCGGCCGATTTTCCGTATTTTGACTGGGCATAGAAAATTGAAGATTTGAGCAAATAAAAAAAATTTTGCGCAGAAATACTCAAAAAAATAAGCTTACTTCGTTAAGCGAAAAAAATTTTTTGGGTGTAGGTGCACTTTAACGAGTTGTACTAAAGGCAACTGAGAAAAAATCTAGTGGGTAGCAAGAAAAGGGAGGGAGAGGGCTTCAATCACAAACCCAGTGCCCAATCACTTGGCTAAATTACCTCTACAACTTTTAATTTGTCAAAGTGTAACTTTGTCTTTTAGAACAAAGAAACTTTCACAACCAGACAATTCCGTGTGGTGTCCAAGACCGTATACAATCTTTAAACTGCTGCTGTCAGCAAGATTCTGTTCGGCATTTCTGAGCAACATATCAGATTGTGATGAGACGTTCAACTATTGGGAACCTGTGAGTAATAACCAAGCTCTTTTGTGTGGTCACAACTGTTATTTTTACACGACTCGGGCAGTCAGAGGACCAATAACTAAAATCAACCAATCAAAATGCTCTATTGCCAGTTAATATTCTCTCAGTATTGGACCGGGCACTGTCCTGAATGGTCCCGATTGATACCGCACTTGTTGTGTCCCTTTGAACTTCAGTCGTAAAATAAATCTCTTATTAACCAAGCTTGCTCGGGACCGTACTGGAAGAATATCGGCCCTCGGTCTTTTTTGTACCGACCGAGTGCAGCTCGGTGCGTACTGTCAAGACCTCGGGTCGATATTCTCCCAGTACTGTCCTCGCACTTGGTTAATAAGATATATTTATTCTTCTCATCAGGATTATTCTGAGCTTCTGATGTGGAATGAATTGCACAGTTTTGCATATTATGTATTGAGTTCAAACAAGGAAAGTGTTGAGCTCAACAAATGAAAGAACTGGTTGATTATGAGTATCAGCAATATGGTGAGAAAAGTTGTTGAACTGCTGTAATGAATTTTGATAAAGAGATATGCAGAGCATCAACCAAATACCAGCTCTTCAAAATTTATCACTGATAGTGGTTTTCCTACCTGTTTTATTTCAAAGTTGGTATAACCAACCTGTGCTTCCAAACCACATTTATTTACAAAATTCACAGTCATTATATTTGCAATGTGTTATTTTGAATATTAATAACAATTGTACAGTTTTCTGGTGACTTAATTGCATTGATTCTATCAAAACTGATAAGCGACACTTATAATGAAAGTTTTGTATGGAAGTTGATGTAGAATTCACTAGTTGGGATAGCTCTTGCCATCTGACGTGTTTTACTGATATTCATCATTGATGGTTGTTTTAGATGCATTTTCTGATGTTTGGTTCTGGTTTTCAAACCTGGGAATATTCACCTAAGTATGCCATTAGGTCCTATGCTTATCTGTTGTTGCACACTATTCCTGGAAAATTACAGATCCAAATATTTGAAGCAAACAAGGTAGGTTTCTTTCAGTGCATCATTTTTGAAATTCTTTTAATCAGTTGAAGTAGGAAAACTGTCACAGAGGTGGAGCTCAATGTTCAGGCATGTCAGTAGACTTCTCAGATTAAAAAAGGAAAGGTAGAAAAAGTGTTTTTCTTTTGATGACAATGTGGCAATCACTGGGTGAGTTTTTGGCCAGCCATTGCTTGGTAAAGCACAGCAGGCACAGCAGGCACTTCAGAGGTTATGCACTGAAAATGTTTTTCAGCTATCTTGCTTGAAATTTCAGCCAGCAATTTAATTTCTCTAGTTTGTAAACTAAGGAAATGATCATTTACTAAAGAAGTTCTTTATTGTTCATTAAATAAATTCTCCTTGTCAATGCCTCAGGAAATGTATAGAGAACAGTATGGAGAATATGCATACTGATGTTAAGGTGTAAAGGGTAAAACTAAAACAGTTTGGTTGTTCGTGTTCTTTCCTTATTGTTTGTTTGTTTTTGTTTTTTTTTTTAAATGTCATCCAACAACTAGAAGATTTTTTTCAATGAAATTTTTTACCTCCAATAAGTAGCACAGCTTTTAAGATCTGTAAATGCTTTTTATTAAAAAAAAAAGAAAAAAAAAACTTGATTATACTGGTCACCATGTCTTCCTGATCCTTGTCTCAGAAAATGTGAGGGATAGGAAATTAAGTTTAATAATTTTATTTACCTTTAATTAAATTGTGTTTTATCATTTCTTTACTGTTGTAGTTGCTGGTGTTTTATTTTCTACGGTTTGCACTCTCAATATTCTGTGCTGCTTGTGAGGCATATTTTTACAGGTATGAAATAAAAGTTTCTGAAATGTTTCGGGTTAAACAAGTTTTGATCATGTGACTTACCGTTAATTATAAACAAAATGTTGTGGGTCAGTGATGGATATACATGTAAGTATCAGGAGAAATGAGGTAAAATATCAATCATTTTGACCAGTTCACTCTCAAGATCTCAAGTAATTAGTAATTCTCCATACTGTCTGCTGTACAACTCTTTAGATATTAGTTTGGATAATTATCAACAAAGTTGACATGATAAATTGGCCACCGTAATGATTACAAAAGCTGACGTTTCGAGAGTTAGCCCTTCGTCGGAGCAAATAGAGGAATTGTGGGCTCTGTGTGCTTTTAAAGGCAGAAAATGGAGCTACATTATTGGTGGGAACATGGCAACGAGAAAAACACAAATAAATTAGTGGAATGAAAAGCGTTTGTTGATCCCTGTGGTATTTAGACTGCCAGTTTGAAAGATGAGATTTTGTTCAAGAGGTTTACGGCTTTCCGTGCTACCTAAGTGTAAGGAAAGACTGCAGATTGCCATATGTTACTTAGTTTAGGGAATTTGGTAGATTGCCATATGTTGCTTAGTTTAGGGAATTTGGTATTATAACATAACCAAAGGAAAGCACGCACTCTGATTGGTCAATTCAGCATTCCCCATTTGCCTATGGGTTTACGCTGCTGACGTCAGCAAATGCAAAGACTATTTTTCTGCACCCGCTTGTTTTTTCTGGTCAGGTAAGATTTGTTAAATAAAAGGGAACTCTTTAGCTACAATGTATCAATGTTGTGTTATAAAACAAATGGTAAACACCACAGCGTACAATATTGAGTTATGGATGCACTTGGGAGGTTTGCTTAGCACTCAAAAAGCTAGAGTCACTCTTGGCTATTGCCTCAAGTGACTCTTACGCTTCTTTCGTGCTTAGCAACCTCCTGCGTGCATCCATAACTCAATAGTGTACGCTGTGGTGTTTACCATTTGTTAATTAGATCTAACTGTTAGCCCCCTAATATACTTGCATGACTGTGTAGTTGGCTTGAATCATCAAGGTTGTTAACTGGTAGACTAGTGATAGTGCAAATATAGAAAGTGAAACAAGTGAAACTGTCATCTGGATGAGGACATGCAAAAGTCAACATGAAGTTCTTGGAAATAAACATACAAACTTTTTTCACCCTTTATTGCCTGAGAATGACCTGCATCTAATTTCCCCTTTCTGTTTTACCCACGAATCATACATTAAAGTCACAGGAACAAAGGAAATGATCGCCATTTTAAAAAAGCTCTTAATTGTGGAACAAATTCTGCTGATCAGTTCCATAGGAACATGTATGGTAGAAAACAGTGTGGGGAAAATGCATAATGATGTTAGGATGCACTTCAAGGGTTATAGATCAGAGTAGAGAGGCAAATGAAGGCTTAAACAATGGCGCACACTCAATCTTGCTAATGCCATTTCTTTTTGTAGCTAATTTGGTTAGTTTTCATTATGATGGTCACATGTTAAGCATTTCTCTTTTCTGTATAAAAAAAATAACAGTGTAAAAATAAAGAGCCTTGAATTAATCAGTGTTATCTTAACTGGGGAGCCGGGATGGCGCAGTGGTGAAGGCACTCGCCTCCCACCACTGTGGCCCGGGTTGAATTCCCGGACCTGGCGTCACACGTGGGTTGAGTTTGTTGTTGGTTCTCGTCCTTGCCCCAAGGGTTTTTCTCCAGGTCCTCCAGTTTTCCTCCCTCCGCAAAAACCATCATTCCAAATTCCAATTCGATCTGGAAACAGTGGACAAGAAGAACCACCCAGTGGATGTCCATTGCTAAATTATTTATTATTTATTTATTATTATTAACTGAGTATGTTTGGGTTTTCATAACTTTTGAAGGTGGAAGGTTGCACAAGTTAAATTTAATCAGAATAGTTAGAGGTCAGCTGGAGACCAGACTGAATCAATAGTAACTGTTTATTAATTTACACTATTTGTTCTTTGATTTCAGTGGAATTATAAAGCAATTTGGGAATCATGTTGCAAGAATAGCTGTTGTTTTCATGATTTTTAGTACAGGGATGTTTATATCTGCAGCTGGTAAGTACTAGTACTGGGTGGGTATTTACTGTAAATACCAGTAATTCTGTTTTGATTCAAAACTTGCACACCAGTCTTACCTTTACTCAAGAGTTCAAATTGAAATCAGGTTGATTTAAAACACCATAATGATTAAAGCTTACATTTTAACCCCAACATTGCATCTTTTGGATCTTGATCTGTACTGTGCCTTTTACTACATGTAGTTCTATGACGGTTTTTTGTTTTGGTTCCCCAAAGCATTTCTGCCGAGTACATTTGCTATGTACATGGTGATTTTATCATATGGAGGATGGTTTTCAGGAAATTATGCAGTAAGTTATTGATCAGAATAAACATTTTTATATTCTGACAGAATTCACAAATATTGCTTACTTTGTTTTGTATACTGCTACTGAATGTTCATCACGCAGTAACTATATAGTTACTATATAGTTGTAAATTTTTGTATACAATTAATATTTTGTTAGTAAGCCAAGTAGATGTAATTTCCATAAAAAATTATAAATGCTTTCCTCTTTACTAAAATGCAACAATTTTTTTGTTAAAACTTTTAATTGAATGAAATAGTGATGACTGTAATTTTTTTGACGACTTTGTGTCATATAAAAATTTCTTGGACTCAGGATCTATTTGAGATAATCTGTGATGTAAAAAGTAGTTCACTGGACTGTATATTGAAAGTCAGAGTGACTCATGATTAAGCCCAAAATTGACTAGTGATGAGTGAATTTTACAAAAAGGCAAACAAGGTGCGATTTGAAGTTTTTCCTTAACTTTGCAACTAGTGAAATGCTGTTTTAAGTACATGTATGGGATGGGATCATGAACCCCCTTTGCAGCCTACCCTGTTAAAGGGAGTTGGATTTATGGTTGAGTTGGTTCATTGTTCTGTGTTACAGGTGTTTGATCCCACAATGCATGTTTTGTCATAAAGATGCACAAGTGGAAAAACTCAGCTGGTTTTTTTAATAGCAATGTAAACTGTATTTTGCTCCGATGAAGGGCTAATGCTCAAAATGTTGCTTTCAAACACCTTACAGTGGCCAATTTACATTATTTATCAACTCAGTCGATAAAACCAAATTACCTTAAAAGTATCACCAGCTATTTAAAAAATTTTGAGGGAACATGCCAAAAGTACCAAATATGTCTTGTAATACTGTGGTGCTCTATTTATTATTTTTATCCCAGGTGGCAGTCCTAGCAACAGCGTCTGGTGCACTAATTGGCTGGCCTTTTAGTGCAGTTCTTGGGTAGGTGCAGATGTCCATGTATTGGTGTTAAAATGCTTCTTGACTGAGTTTGGTCAAACCAGATGGGGAAAATATTTTGTTCAGGGTTATGACTTATGGACTAAATCCAGCAAGGTCCATGCATTGCTGACCACAACCCAAACATTTTCTTGTACGGCCCAACCCAAATTAGCCAACAAGTACATAAAATTTTGGGTTTCTTTGAAACTCTCCTATCAGTTCCTATTAAATGTGCACTGACTTGATTCTATTGATTCTTTTTTTCTTCTTTTGTTTCAGTGTTCCTATTGCATGGGACATCCTAGTCCGACAAAGAAAAATAATGTATTTTATACAGTTATGCCTTATATCAATTATAGTATTTTTGGTGAGTACCTCAGACAGATAATTTACGGCATGCACACATTTGCAATCAAAATTATTTATTAATTCAGTAATCAGTACAAACTTCAGTTTTGTCCTTGAATACATGTCAGTGTGCAAATGTTTGTACATGTAGCAGTACATGTACCTAGGCATGCTTGTGTAAAAAATATTCACAAGTGAAAAATAATAGAAAATGTCAAAATGATGAAAAAATATTCTTAATAGTGCTAAAAAAATCTAAATGTAGTGCCTTGTACAGACTTTGCAATACATCAATCATGCTAGTTTTGAGTATTTTGAACTGTGTGAGTGACCACTTTATACTTCTTACTAACCAAATTCAATGTTTGTACTGTAAATTATGGACCAAATTTTTTGTGCTCGTATGTATGACCCAAATGCAAAGTCCTTGGGCTATAACTTAGATGTGCCATTACTTACAGTACTGACTGAGAAAACAAGGTGAGTAAGATAGTTACTAGTAATATTGTATATCTTCAGGTTCAAATAGTGGGAGAACATTTCAATTCCAACAAACTTTTGAATTTAGGCCCTACAGTGAAATACGGCTTGCCAAATTAACCAATCATGGTGCACATACTAATAGAGTGATGTAATAAACTATGTTATGGCCTGCAAGCAGGCACTCATTGGCCCTGCTTCGCAATAAAGAAGCCCGTGACAGTCTGTGAGCTGTGTAGGTTGAAAAATGAGATTGCTCTCATTTCTTGTGCCAGACACCTTGTTAACCTCCTGCTGGTAAGCTAGGGAGCTGTGAACTTTGGCAGACTTTTTAGAGAGGCCGGCTATAGTTGTAGATGCTCTTGTAGCAGTGCCAATGGGAGCCTTCTTGCAATGGCGAACTATGTAATGGCACACTGTGACAGCCAATGGAAACTGTGCGATAAAATACACGTAACTAATGTTTAATTTGTTTATTTCTTCTTCATTTAGGGACCTTTAGTTTATATAGATTCCTTTTTCTACGGCAAAACAGTGATTGCCCCCTTGGGTATAGTGCTGTACAATGTGTTTGGCAAAGGCGGCCCAAGCCTTTATGGTAAGGTTTGAAGGATGGTATATATTACACACTGAGTAACAATGCAATGATATAAATGTGCCTGGGAGGGGACGGATGGGAAGAGAGTAATTTCTTTAATGTGTTTTGCATACGCTGATTGGCAAAATTGATTTCTTGTAATAAATACTCCTCAGTTGAATTTGTTAAAGGGAGCTAGGTAAGACTGCTTTAACTACTATCTGCCAGGCAAAGTTGTTAAACTTTGTACTCTCACATCAGTATGTATTTTCTCCGTACTGTTCTCTTTAAATTTTCCTGAGGTACAGACGGGGAGAATTTGTTTGACAATCAAGAGGTGATATTGTAAGGAGAAACTACATCCTAGTCATTCTTGGTTGATTAAGTATAGGAAATCGGCCGTGATTTAACTTTATCCGTGGCTGGAGGAAACTCTTGAATGGAGGAAACTCTTATTTTCAATTTTTCCTTGAAAAGGCAAAAACTTTCCTCTGTTTAAGTGAAGTACAAGGAGAATAGTAGGTCAATTATAATTAATAAAGTGAGAGGGAGAAAAAGAAAAGTGTAGACCACCTTTGGCAAGGATGAAGCTGTCTATTTTCACAAACGTCTTTTTTATTTAGGGAGATCACATGGTATATGTCGCTTTTTACTTTACAGGCGTTGAGCCATGGTCATTTTACTTCCTAAATGGGTTTTTGAACTTCAACGTTGTATTTCCCATGGCGCTCCTGGCTTTACCCGCCTCTGTAAGTTTTTAAACTTGACGGAATGAACAGTCAACCAGACCTCATTTATTGATAAACTGCGTGAAATAAATTCCACACAGCATTTAATCATTTTGAAAGTTGATGCACGCTTTGTGCAGCTTAGAGGGTTTGAACGAGCGAAAATAATGCAAAACACTTCTACATTTAAACGATGCACTTGTAGTGTGAGTCACAATTTGGTGTCTGCTTGTCTCAAAAGTTTCTTTAAATGGAAAAGGATGTGACTTTGATCGAAAACATTTATTCCTTGGATGTCAGGGGTTTCTGAGACCGTCCTTAGAGAACAAGACACAGTATACTTTGTACGTATGATGCACGATCCTCGCAGTAGAGAGCGCTATTTATGCGATAGCGAAAATCAGACCTGAAAAAAATCAGGCCTGTACAGGATTCGAACCACTGACCTCTGCGATACTAGTGCAGCGCTCTACCAATTGAGCTAACAAGCCAACTGGGAGCAGGCCGTTAAGTTGATTCGTAATAAACCCGTGATGATAAATCAGATACAATGAATATATGAAGTTCATATATTTTGAACTGCGGTATTAGATACGTATGATGCACGTATGATGTATGCACGTATGATGTATGCACGTATGATGTATGCACGTATGATGTATGCACGTATGATGTATGCACGTATGATGTATACGTATGATGCGTATCCTTGCTCTCTACTGCGAGGATTGTGCATCATAAGTATCTAATACCGCAGTTCAAAATATATGAACTTCATATATTCATTGTAACAGTATACTTGTGTTGCGTTGTCATTAGCAAAATCTAAGACCTTGCCATATTAACAATGATACGTTCACGTTGTGTTGTTAGCTTATTAAGTATTAGATGTGATTTATAAACTATACAACAATTTATATTTGACAGGTCTTTATAAAACTGGTGATGACAGGGAAATCACAGGAAAAGAAATGTATGTGAAAAAAAAATTCCCAAATTAGATTTTAGATCATTGCTGTATGACATAAACCGTCTTATCTGAGTCTCTTTTTTTTTTTTAAGGATCGATTCGCTAGTTCTTCCACACCTATGACATTCTAATACTGTGAGTTACGAGAATTTTATTGTGCATCAGAACTAATGGATTGCCTTCTTTTTTTAGTTCCGTCCTCAGTGTTACCGATTTGGCTTTCACTCATGGGCATGTATATTTGGATTTTAATTTTCTTCACAAGGCCCCATAAGGTAGTGGGACTAGATTACTAATTAATTTTTAAAAATATGTATATGTTATGTAAAATTGGATTAAAAATAAAGTAGTTTGATGTAGGTTTTTATTTACGAGTAGTCCGTCCTTTTAAATAAATATATTTAAGTTCACTCGAAAGATGAGTATAAACTGTAACAAGCTCATCGTTGATGCGCGGCCAGTACTTCAAATCTGACTGACACTCGATGCCAAAACTCAACCTCGTTCCCTGGATATGCCACCACATTACTTTACGCTGCGCGCTATTGTGCATTTTCTTGCACAGGAAAAACCAAACGGAATTTGTGATTCTGGCCCTTAATGGTCAGAATAATAACTAGGACTTTGTCTCTGACGAAGGAACGGCAATAAGCACAATTTTAACCTACGAGCAGGTCGTTGTTTGGTCTCATCATGCAATGTTGGAGAGAGAGAGATCGTTGCGTGACAAGTTCAAATTAGGGCTGTGGAGGGGACTGCAGGAAGCGTTGTACCAATGCAGTTTATTTTTGCCAACAATTATTCAGACACCAGTCTGAAATAATTGAAATAGTGTCCTATTTCAACCTACGTATGTAACAGTAGCTGCATCATAAGAAGAACGTGATCTTTTAGTTATTGGTTGCGTTTTTTTTTTTCTAAACAGGAGGAAAGATTTCTGTTTCCAATCTATCCGTTCTTCTGTTTATTCGGAGCTGTAACTCTCACCAAGGCACAAGTAAGTGCAATAAAATGATTTTATCATACTCGCAACCAAAAGTGGAGGGAAAATGTAGCTTGCAGTCAACTATTTTCTTTTTCTGTTCAAGTTTGTACCCCTTTCCACGTAGCAGCACTTGCTTCCATATTAGTCACTACTTTGTTGGATACAGTTATCATCCTTAAACTAGATCAGGAAATGTTATGGGATTTTATTCTGGGTCTCCGAAAAATGAAACTTTCCTGCTTTTAATTTTTCTTTTTTTTTTTTTTTGTGGGAAAGGACACCTGCAAGCGAAGAATAAACGCTGCTCATTTTATTTTGCTAAATTTATTTTAAGTAGCATTGGTTAGCTTTTTAAAAAAAAAAGTCTAAAGCAACCATTTAAATGATGCGAGGACGATGATTTTTTTTGTATCCTTTACAGAAAATTTTCCATGGGCTTTTCTTTAGCGGTAGCAGACGTCACTACTCGGCCTCCTCCACATGGTTTGCAGTCTCTGTCTGTGTAGTGTTCTCAGTTTTATCTTTGTCAAGATCAAGTGCTCTATATTATGGTGAGATCTCCACCACTGACACAGTTCATTAATATGTACGTGCTAAAGGGCTATTTTTGGAGGAATGATAGTTGACTTGTAGTCTGACACTTGAAGAAGGCTACGGATAGATCCCCTTCTACATTCATGAAAAGACCGTTGTCTGCACCTGTTGGAGAAAGGTTGTCGGGAGAAAGCGCACGTGAAACAGGTGTTTTGGTTGGTTTTCAGGGAAGTCTTAGAAAACGCCATTGTAAGGACGAGGCATCGTGGGATTGATGAATTTATTTAATTACAGATTTGACTTATTAAAATTCATCGATTAGCGACTACCCAGATCACCTTTCGAGATTGTTGCTTGTGCTTTTTTCCCCGTTTCCGACAACCTTTCTCGAAACAGCTGCATAACAATTGGATTAAGAGCTATACGGTAAATTCCAACTGCGTGTTAGTTGATGAAGGCGAAGCCCGAATGAGAACTATCACGCATAGAAATCGAGAGCGAATGATCTACTTGTTTCCTCGTGAAGCCACTAGCCGTTCAAAAGACACCAACAAGACACGTTCTACTCACTTACTCACTGGCTATCTATCACGGAATAGATAGTGTGTGGCAAAGCTAATCAGTTTACTATATCTTTTACTGAAAAGATGTCTCCGAGGTTTAGAGTGAGCCTCAGTAATATTTTCCTACGCGAGGAGCTCCTTGTGTGTCGACTCCCCTGAAGAAAAAAAAGTCTTTTGTCTTGATAAATCCTGTATTTAGTCCGATAACAATAAAGTTGGTTAATAGTGCACAAGGCTTGTTGTTCGCAAGTCCTTTGGTAATACTTCACATGTTACGTCAAAAGATTTTGATAAGATCAGGTATCAAATTCTGCAGTTGATCTTGAATAGATAACAAGTACCATGGCATAACTTACAACATTTTTGAACGCTAGTAGAGTTTTACTGGAAAGGTTTTGCTGAGGTGTAAAGTACGCCTAATCATATTTCCTTATACACGGACCTCCGCACACATCCGCTCCGCCAAAAGAAAGAGTCATTTACCTTGCTGAATTCTGTATTTAGTCCGTTAGCAATTCATTGGTTTAGTAGTGCACAAGGCTTGCTGTTTGCAAATCCTTTGGTAATGCTCCACAGCGACGTATCACATGCGGTGTCAAATGATAGCAGAGATAAAATTCTTCAACGGTGATCTTGAATAGAAATACGAAAATCGTAATGGATTTCTCGGAGCTTCAAACTGACATTCTTAGCTTCTTTTTTCTGTCTTTGTGGTTACCTAGGTTACCACGCGCCAATGGAACTGTTTATTGAGCTAAACCACATTTCCTCTAAACTTGAGGAGCCCCTCCCTCAAGACAAACAAATCAACCTGTGTGTTGGAAAGGAGTGGTATAGATTTCCCAGCAGCTTTTTTCTGCCCTCGGAAAGGTAATTATTGAGACTGTTGAGGCTACTTTAACCAGTCCAATTTTGCTCGCAGTTCCTTGAAATAAAGAATATGCTAATCTGGTAAATAAATGTTGAAAAGACGCTTGGAAAAACTCGTGTTTCCTCTGAATTCGAACTGTGCCTCCCAGATACCGATTGGGCGCTTCTACTGACTGAGCTTCGAAGCCGCATGTTGGGAGCAAGGTAAATTTTTAACGAGCTCTCTATAACTTTACATACGGATGATAAGCAAGTGAGTATATGACCCTCGCTGGTGAGATGAGGACACCAGAAGGAATGTGATCTGACATCCCTGACTGACCTGATGAGGGAGAAGTTTGGTCTAATACTCTGCCCAATTCTTCGTCCCAAGGGTTTCTCGGGAGCCTACTACTTTCTCTGAGAGCTGTCAGCTTTGGCTCGTTACTCTAACCTCTTGCTGGAGACTGAAGAGAAAAGAATTATCTCTTCTAGGATAAATTTCCATCATTTTTATTTTTCCTTGTTGTAGGTGGCATCTGCAGTTTATTCGATCTGAGTTTCGAGGCCAGTTACCAAAGCCTTATGCTGACGGACGTAATGCTACAAAAATTATACCAACACACATGAACGACATGAATAAAGAGGAGCCAACAAGATATGTAAGTATATAGACACCATGGCCCAGTTGTTCATTATTCTCCGCATCGTGCTGGCCTGATATTTGTCCATTGTGGAGGGAGTTGCAACGCAAAGTCTAACAAGCTTAAATTTCCTCGTATTGTGGAGCTCTTAAGGTCGATACATTCGCTGGGATCAGTGCCTGCAACGCGACGCACAACACGTCTTAATGGTTGAACTTTTGAAAATCTTTGTCCCTGCGATAGAATTTGTGTCCGAAACAAGTCACGGTATTTCAAACTGTTTTGTACTTTTACATGCGATCAGAGCAATAAAATGGGTTGATGCAACCTGTTTCGGGAGAAATATAAAGATAGCCGTTTGACACAGAGACCTGTCGCAGCAACTTGTTGTCGTAAAAATCGTGATGTGCTCAGGCCTTATTACATGTTTTTATTTTTCTGTATCTTGTACAGATGTCCATCTCAAAATGCGACTTCCTCGTGGATTTAGAAACAGAAAAGGAAACTGAACTTGAACCAGACTTTGTGAAACGAACCAAGGACTGGGAAGTGGTACTTAAAAAGCCGTTTCTGGATGCAGAAAGGTAGGTAATTGTGTAGACGTACTGACAAACGAGTTAAAAAGTCCATTTGTGTTGATCAGCCGTGATTTGAGGTTGCTGAGCAACGTAATTTGATGGACGTTTTGTCATCCTTCAACTGCTTGCAGTATTAACAGAGTCTGCGCCCAGGCCACCAGAGAGCTTGTAATATCCTTTGATTTCATTTATGTGGTTTAGAAAACAAATAACATCAGCAATTGCTTATTTTGCTCTTTACTATTTTCACCCTTTTCAGCGTTGATCATTTGCGAAAAGTTGTTTTTTAATTGAAAACTTGACTGTCCTTCCTCTCGTGTGTGACATTTGATTGTCTGAAACTTTTCTGACCACGAAATGAAAAATTGAATGACGTCTTCCTTCAAATATTGGCGAAGTCTCATCTGTGTGGTGGTCCTATCATGCAGCTCCACAGTTTCGCAGTTAACTGACAGTTTGCATTTCATAGCTCCACAGACCTGAATATTTTGTCGATGGTACTTTTGGATACATATTGTAACCTTCTGTGACCTCGTGACGTTTTCAAATACCTTAAGATGTCCCTTACTCTCTTACTAATTTTTCCCTTTGGATGTGTATATTGTTGAATATCAAAAGAGAGAGAGCTGTCGGCCTCGGTCGTTCGAAGGGTGATGAACGCTGTTCATTAGGTAGATCTCTTTCCGGAGGATAGCGCAGTACGTTTTGTCAACACCTACCCGCTGAATAGCGGTCTATCCGCTGGATGGCGTGATTCGCCCTCTGATCATCGAGGCCCTAACTGAATATTTTCCCAACAGGCCGAAGCAAACCAGCTTCTGCCAAAATTTTTGCTTTCTGCCTGAACAAAGGTCTCCTCGGTAGCATAAGTTTCCTCGTCATGGGATTGGGATCTTACGCAACTCTGTTTATCTTTCCACAGATCTCACCGACTATTTAGAGCGTTTTACATTCCCTTTGTCTCCTACCGCTATACAAAATATTCAAACTACGTTTTGTTGAGATCACTACGAAAGACGAGTACCAAGGCAAAGAAAGGAAGAGATGGAAAACTTGTTGTCAAGGAAAACGATGAAAAAGTTTAATGAACACTGTATTCAGAAAGAGGCATAGCTGTTGCCTTGTTTTCAAACACATTTGATTTGTTGGCCAACTCCGTCATCTTCGGCCTTGACGTTTCCCTCCAAAAAGTGGTCGTATAGTTTCGTGTCGTGTCGTTTTGCTTTCGAGTATCTTCGGACAAGATTATTTCGTGCCGAACCTTCTTGAACATGCTAATGAACTTACGACAAGCACGTTTTCATTGAGCCATTTCCGAGACACTCGAAGCCTCTGTTTCAAAGCGAGGGTCAATGATAAAAACTTTGAGCTTGAAATGATCTGTTATTCTCGTGCAGTTTAAATACCACATCGCAAGTAAAAGCTTGCTTTTGGCCTCAATCTGTGAGGTTAAAGTGACTTCAAATGGTCTATTGATTTTCCAGGGAAGTTGCATGAGTTAAAGTTCATTCTGGCTCAGCGCTCTGATCTCGGATATTACAAATATTTTACAGATAAGATGACCGCACTTATATTTACACATCAGATTGACGTTGAAAGAAATGGGAAAGTCACGCTGTGAGGTTAATAAAAGAAAGATGTTGAAATCAGACTCAATACTTAGAACAGAATTTTTTTAGGAAGATACCGGTTGGATATAATTCGCCCTGATCACTTGGTTCTTGGCTATCAATGTGAAAACGCAAACAGTCCGAACAATCCCGTGCGATTTTTATGTCCTTTCTCCCAAGATCTTATCGTCTAGAATGGGTTATTTCGTACTCTTACTTTTACCCACCACACTTCATATTCGAGGAAAGATCTGGTCTTAAACGTTCCTCTCAGCTAGAACTTAAGCACTTACTGATGTGCGCAGTTAATTCCGTGACCACGAGAGGGCATCATTGCGTTGGGAATGGAGACGTCTCTCTTGTCTCATTGCCCACACAACTTAAACCAACCTTAATAAATACTTTACACTTTCCAGGTTAAGCGTTTGAAACTGTTGATAGATGACGATTCTCAGGTGTCCTTATAGTCATCTATCAACAGTTTAAAACGCTTAACCTGGAAAGATCTCCAGTATCAGTTATTTTAGGTCTACCTAAAATCCTCAGTCCCTAAAATCCTCAGGTTACATGTGCATCCTTGGGGCGTTTGGTGTCAAAATGAGACTTCCATTACAAAGTTTGGCCATTGACTGTCATCTTGCTAGTTATCTTGTTTTATCGATGAAAAGGAACAATATTGAAAACTAAATAACTGTAATCAGATATTAGCTCTTCTAATAGAGACTCAATAAGACACCAGACACTAAAAAGCAGCATAATATCGTGAGCAACACTTG
Source organism: Stylophora pistillata (assembly GCF_964205215.1). Lineage (NCBI taxonomy): Eukaryota > Metazoa > Cnidaria > Anthozoa > Scleractinia > Pocilloporidae > Stylophora > Stylophora pistillata. The sequence continues at coordinate 10,404,489 of NC_142525.1, forward strand.
TACGCATTGCGGACCTATTTTTAAGGCAGCTTACCATACGTGTCGGATCTCTAGACGTCCCAAGTTACAATGACTAAGTGGAGATAATAATACCCTTGGCAGTGAGTGCAGATTCAGTGCTGTCAGTCAGAGCAGGTAAGGCTCCAGCAGGTAAGGTTTTACAATAATTACATGAGAAGGAATGTCTCCAAATGTGGCCGGCATAGGAAATTGGACGGCAAATTTGGAAAGAAAATCTTAAGCCTTTAAATGTAACAGAATTTCAGGTTAGAAAAATAAAAGAATGAAACAAATGTAACTAAGACTTTATCTACACGGAGTAAGTTTGTCCCTTAATTTACAATTAATAGGAAAAATGTCCATGCTAAGCGGCACGAAGCGTTACTGTAAGCAGGTAGCTTCCGTGACTTTAATAAATAATATGCAGAATTTAAAACGTTACTGTCTGCGGGGGTCCAGCTTTTCCTGCAAATAATCAGTTTCTAATTGGTGAGTATTTATCTTTGCACACGTTTAGATGTGTGCCAAATATTACTAAGTGCAAAACACTATGAATCACACCGACATCAAAGAGATCCCTCAATCCTGCATTCAGTGTTGCAATTAGGCCGGGGTAACATACATCTATGAACGATATCTTAGAAGCTATCAAATTAATTGTGTCAAATTATTGCTTTTTCAATTTTCTTTTTAAATTAAAATGTCTTTACAGAGATTTTGAATAATCAAGATAAACGTGTGAAACCGGGGAAAAGAAATATAACGACACAACAGGTGACCTCCTAACCGCCGAAGTCATTCGAGTTGTTTACTCATTATGCGGGAACTAATTTATTTACTCATGAGTCGTCATGAAGTATATGGATACGAAAAACTGATTTGCCACGGTTGGAAGCGTAAATCCTATTAGATTTTGAAAGGACTCTCGACTTAGCAAGACGATGAAGACAGCCGCAACTGTGTGTGCCACTCAGTGTCTCATCGCAAATATAAATATTGTCGTTAGCCCTTTCGCTCCGACGAAGGGCTAACGCTCGAAACGTCAGCTTTTGTAATCATTACGGTGGCCAATTTACCATTTCAGCTTTGTTGATATATCCAAATTATTTCGTTACTTCCACCGACGCAGCCCCAAACAGTTTCTTTCGAAACTATCAGCCTTTATTCATAAATATTGTCGACCTTGTCGAATTTTATAGCCGTGTAGGCTCCCTGTTTTTTACTGGAAATGTTTCACAGAACAACTCAAAAAGACACTGGGAAGTTGAATTCATTTCCATAGCTGCAGAAGGAATGGAAGTAACGGTGAGTCGTTGTTTCCGGTTTTGAACCGTTGACTTCCAAAGAATAACCTTGTGATTTGCATAAAACTGAACTGGCTTACTCGCAGTAACATTTTATTTTACTGACGGGGAACATTTTAATTCCCCAGAGCTATAACTTTTCTGGTGGAAAAAAAAAATTACTAAGGCCTCTTAAATGCAGATATTTTGGCCAGATGGCCTATACCGGAGGCCACTATTTATACTAGTCAAAGTTGGCCTTTATTTGTTCCTTGCCAAGAAACGCAAATGGCGCCTGTACAAATACCCTTCGTTCAAAAGCTACAAACAAAACTTCATGAAAATTATTATACGATTTTAAAGTATAAGAATGAAATAATATTTGTGGCAAGTTTCGTTTTTATAGGATTGTTTAACGCCCCCGCCGTTTTCGTCAATAGCGTGATATTTTAAATATTTTAAGACCCGAAAACTGTCATTATATGCAAATTTCGAACTTTTTTAAATTTTGGCCGTAAAATGAATCATTGGAACTTTAATGAAACTATTTTTCCTTGAGCTCACTCAAAGGTATGTTTTGGCGAAATAAAAGAGAAATCAATTTTTTGTGACTGTCTCCTAATTCTCGACATTCTGAGATCACTCTTAAAGTTTGAACCTCGTGTCGAAAACCTCAGGGAAAAATCGTGCTCGTAATTTTAGATCGGTCTCGTGCTTCACGCTGAACGGATTTTAAAAATTACCCTAATGATTCTAATAATATTACCGCGCCGTCAGAGCACGTATCAGACTGAGGTTTTCATCTCCCTTATTAATAGCTCACACGCCCAATGCCGCATTGTAAAAACAGGGGCCTTCGTGTGAGTTTCTCAACTGTTATGTCCATGTGAGTGCATAATTCCTTCAAACGAATGATCTCTATCGGCGTCGAAATCGATTAAAACTGTCTCACGTTAACTGAACATTCACTGTTTATTTGTTACTGTCACAATATCTGTTATTCTCTTTTTTTTTTAATAAATACCAATACTGAACCGAAACAGCCACAAAGAGTCATTTGAAATATCTAAGCATAATGACTATGTGGGGCTATTTGTTTCCTGTTTTGTGGAGGACACGTATCAGACGAACCACATTCGCAAATAAGCACTCTTTAGTACGTGTTCGATACTGAAAGAAACGGAACGGAGGAATTCGAAGTTTTGAACTACTTATGTGTGCTCAGTGAACAAGAAATATGCCCAAGAATCCATTATAAGTCTTTTCGAAGTAAACATTTTCATCGTCCAGTGCTCCATCGCACACCTGAGCGAAAGCGGCAAACTGCTTCATTACGGCATCGCGCTGTTTCTGTTTTTGCTAACATCGTCAGTTATACAAGAGTGGCGAAGATGATCCGACAACATAACAAACCTGCTTCGATCGGTGATGATCCAAAGGCGGGCCAAAGGCACAAACTTTATAGTCATCAGCGCACACGAGATTAAACTAGCGCAGTAAATCTCTCTTCGCAGTTGTCTTCGCCTCCATGATCCTCTGGATTCCATTGTGGGTCAATGTTTTTTTTACGGCACTTCCATCTGGTGGAGACGATGCCACGAAATGTTGAGCTCCACTGTAAGTTTCTTCATCTTTACTTCTCGAACACAATCAACCCATTAATATAGGCAGGAATGAATCCTATATTCGGAAGAAAATTTCGTAAAATTCTTGCAATAGAAAACTAAAAGTTCCTGTAGTGTCTGAAGTTGAAACGCCCCCCTGTCTTTACACAAGCTGAAGATGTCGAGACTCGTAGCAGAGATTTACAACGAAGCTGAACGTGGAAACAAAACGCCTCAGCTCTGATGAAGAGTGCTTTTTCTGATGGGAACGAAATTTAAGAAGTAAAAGATCCGCACAGACAACCGGGAGTGTTCACACTAGGCAAGCTTCTGATAACTGCTGATGAGGACAAAAATGTGATCGATATCCCGCTGGAATATAATTAAAGGCGTTTGTTCACACTAAATAGTACCTCAAACAATTGATAAATAAGGAACATAATACACTAGCTCTTTCTTACACTGATAAGAACTTCTTATTCCGGGCTGAGGCGGAAGGCACGTTTTGCCGGAAGATTGCAGATGGAAAGTCTACTATTTTGCACGCGAAATTCTACATCTCTATCATGCTAAAACCTGAATGATACGCGGAAATGAAAATTAAGCCTGGACGGCGCTCTACAGTGGAGCCCAAATCTACCTATCTGGTAAACTTACCGTTTCTAGAACATTTGCTGGTCGATGAAATAGGAATAATTAGTATTTAGCGGGGGTGGACTCAAGTATTCTCTCAGATTCTCTCTCTCTTTCTCTTAAAAATAAAATAATAAATTCTCAAAAAATAACTGTCGCAAAACACGGTCCAAGTTTCGAAAGTACAGACTGGAAGAAATGTTGTCAACAATATGCTAACGAATATGTAAACGTCAACGATGACATCTCCACTGATGAAAGCGAAATAAAAGGATTAAGATGTGACGCTGATAGCTGAAACCTAGCTAAAAATAAAATGAAAAGCCTTTGCTGATGCTTTATAGTAAACCCCAGAGCAGTGGGATTAATTTGATGTTAAGCTTGGCGCCTTTGTTTTAATGATGCCGGACGATTTGAGCTCACGAAGTCTAGGTTTGATTGTTGTAGAAGTAAGCTTCCTCATAACCTTGAACATTTTCTCTCTGATTGGAAACGCCTTGGTTTGTATTTCGGTTTACAAGAATACTCGTCTCCGAACGACAACAAACTTGTACATTATCGCTTTGGCCATTAGCGATTTGCTCTCTGCTGTGTTTGTGATGCCCGTAAGCACGAGCGTACTGATAGCGGGCAATTGGGTTCTCGGTGAAACGCTTTGCCAACTTCACGCCTTCTTCAGCCTGTTTGTTATCTACGTTTCTCCTGTTACTATGGCCTTTACAGCAGTTAATCGTTATGTGAGGATTTGCAGGTCGGACCAGCAGTACAGGAGACTGTTTTCAGGGAGAAAGCCGAGCACTTGGCTTGTCTCCGCGTGGGCTTTTGTTGCATGTTACGCGGCGGTTCCTCGATTGCTTGGTCTTCAGGCGTACGAATTCGTCTCAGGCTACGCCCAGTGCTCTATTGCACACCTCAGCGAAACTGGCAAAATTATTAACTACGGCATCGTCGTTACGTTGTTCTTTTTAACACCGTTGATAGCCACTACATTCAGCTACACAAAAGTCGCGAAGATGATCCGACAGCACAATGCCTCTGCATTTACGACGATTCAAAGACAAGAAAGCGCTCGGGAAAGAAGCCGTAAATGGCGAAAAAGCAAGGGTATCACCAATCATGAAATCAAAATCAGCAAGTCTCTATTCGCAGTCGTCTTCGCCTTCATGATCTGTTGGGTACCCTTCTGGATCATCGTTATTCTCCGTCGCTTTCGTCTTGTCGCAGTGATGCCTCGAAACGTTGAGCTCTTTTGTATGTTTCTCTTTTATTTGTCGAATGCAATCAACCCCTTCATATATGCTGGGATGAATCCCGTATTTCGAAGAGAATTCCGTAAGATTCTCCTCTGTAACCACTGCCATGAAGTTGACGTAGCTGATGACAGAAGAGCAAGGATGGAGGATGTACCAGAGACTCCAAATATGGAATTTTCTCAGTGCGTGCGCCGACCGAATTTCCATCATGATACTTCTTTGGTCAGTCTTTCTGTCGAAATGAGTGAAAATTGTGGAAAAAGGCCGATGGATCTTGGACTTGGGCCGTCTATATCACAAAGTACCTGTTGATAGAGGCGAATGATCAACTGGTTTATCTAAAAAACGTTGCGCTAGTATTGATCCTGCTATTCTTGGTTTTCATCGATAGAATAAAATATCTTTGCACGCATGAAAAAAATTAAGAAACAAAGTAGGTGAACGGCAGGTATAAAGAAACATTTTTAGAGTAATTTTAGGCTCAGTCAGTAGCGGTCGAAAGAAATTTTTAACCAAAACGATTTTCAGAAAATTACAAGACTTAGTATGGATCCGCCATGTTGGTGTCCCTTTAAAGGATCCTAACATGGCCGCTGAGGAAGTGGATTAAGAAATAAACTTGACAGGTATTATCATTATCATCATCATCATTATCATCATCATCATTATCATCATCATCATTATCATCATCATCATTATCATCATCATCATTATTATCATTATCATTGTCATTATCCTTATCCTTATTATTATTATTATTACCATTATTATTATGGCAGTAAAAAGTTCTGGATGCTCAGGTATCCTAAACAATTATTCGGCGGCAAGCCGTAGCCAATCAATGCAACGACCAAAGTCCTTACAATTAAAATTCCTATAGCAATTCTTAATTATGAAACCCTAAACTTAACTGCTATGTAGTAAAGACCTCAATCAAAATACTAAAGGTTCCATACGTCACTACTGAAACGCTTAAATGTAATAAAACATCTAATATTTCTTATTTCAATCTTAAAGCGCCCCACCATATTGAGGAAACTATGGTAATTCTCTTATCATTATAATCATTATTGTTATTATCATTATTATTATGGTAATTTTTTTTATTCTGTTTGAGTTTGTTTTGAAAGTCGGTTTCAATTCTTACTTGTGGAGGTAATGGATCAGGGCCAACGTCTTCGTAACTGTCAAACGACGTGATCGTATAACTCTGCTGCGGCATAGAGCGGTTTTCGAATGAGTGTCGTAATTACTCTGAGTCGCGATTGGTTTTGGTTTTCTTTCTCATTGGTTGAGAGACAAGCGCGAGTTCTACAGTCTATAACTATTAACAGTACGAAATAAAGCAGGACCAAAGCGAACGAGAATTACTTTCAAGGACAACCTATTGCAAACTGCTCTAACAACCTAGGGAACTGATATGCAGCTCAGAATAGCAGGGGTGCAATTCTCGGAGGGAAATAAAAGCAATAGTTGATAAGTTAAGCGCCTTCAATTCCTTGTCCACGTTATTTTTAGCAAGTCAAGTATGTTCTGAATAAAAGATTTTACAACAATGTTGTTTCAACAGAATTATAATAATTATGGACAGATGATTTCAAGCTAGATGGCAAAATTACTCTTAGTCCCATACCATTTCGCTCAATGAAAGAAAAAGAAAGAAAGAAAGGTACCGACAAAGTGATTAACATTTAGAAGAAGTTTCAAGGGCATTGTTGATACTACAAATCTCGCAAGTAAAGTGACGTAGTGTTAGCCTGAATTGTTGATAGCAAACATATTGGTAAATATGACGCCAACCGCCAGACCATAACAAACTGGTTATAATAATCAAAATACACTTAAAAGGGTCCTTCGTTAAAATTGTCGGAAACTAACGGATAATAAATTTAAGATCAGTTTCCTTTTGCAGAAACTTTGAAGAGATTGGAGTACCTTCTTAACACCATTAGTTAACTATGGTTATAATGCGGTGAGGAAAAAGGTGAATGAGTTCGGATTGGCTTGTGTCACGACTTGGGAAGGGCAAGAAATGTAGAATGACTCAAAGAAATTAATTGAACTGAAAAGCGCGCGCTTTCTACACAGAATAATTCTATAGTTCTCTATATTTAATAATCTTGGAACGCCAACGTACAAAATATTGAAAGCAAATTTGATTTGACCAGCTTCCATTACGAGAAATATTTTATAGTTATTCAGCGCACATATACTCTGTACAGCACAGGGCTTGCTTTTCAACATTTTGTTGTGCTCGAGATTGGTAAATAGCTTGTGATTATTCACTCCCTAGGCTGTCAGACGCGATTAATGATCCAAGATAATCATAACTGTAGAAAGGCGTGCTTTCCAGTTGAATTAATTTCTTGAACATTCTGCATATATCGCATTCCACATAATTACAACATTCCGCAAGTCATGTCAAATGCAATTTCACAAACTCAGTCCACATGATACCCTCACTATTGTAGCAATACTTTCATTGAATTTTGTTTTTTTGTACTGGCAAAACGGGTGAGCCCTTCCCATGCTTTGAAACCATAGATAAAACTTAGCGTGGCGTGTACATTAGCGGAAGAAAAAGGATGGCGTCCAAGCCGTTTCGCTCGACCGGATAAGCTTGGCGTCCTACATATTCAGCGTCGTCGATTATTTTTTTTTAGTTAGTCTAAAGACTTGACCTTCGAAGAACAGCTCTAGCACGAAAGCTTACCAACATTAAACGGTGAGTTTTACTGCGTATTTTGGGTGCAAAATAAGATATGCAGAATAAGACTAATGATCCAAGTTATCGAAGCTTTGCTACGGTGTGACAAAACATTTATGATTTAGTTTGAGGCTCACAGCTGAGCTCATAAACCGTACTTGTGCCAGATAAAAGACAGGCGTCCTTATTAGAGCAATTCGCCTGCTTAGACCCCGCGCACTACGGTACATGTAACGTACGTTTATATGTCTTTTCTGTGACTTGTTTGTGATGTTTTCGGGAGGGAAAAAATAAACTCACGTAGAACTTAACATTGTATTTAGAAAATACAAGCTCTAAAGCATTTAGGGTAATTAGACAGAGCCATATATAATATTTGTTCACCAATGATTTCTCCCTCACAAACAAACTACTCTCCCTCGCTCCAGAGTAAAAATGCTTGGGAAACTTCTGTTGATAACTGGCTAGGAACTTTCAACAAGTGTCACATTCGTCTGAGCACGAACTCGAACTGTTTCGCCACCCTGGTCAAGACGCCGAGCCACTAAGCGTGAATTTATTTGTTTATTTCGCCAAAGCTACTGATTTCGTATATTTTCTATTTTCAGTTCTAACTAAGAAAATGGCTAGGTTCAATTTGAAACAAAACTTAAACATTAAGTTTCGGGCTTTCCTTTATTTCAGTTTTGTTTTAATGATATCAAAAGCGTCCCTTACTGTGTTTATTCTTTAATTTAGAAACAAAGTTCAAACATGTTTTCAAAGATCATCACCGCTTTATTTGCTGTTAATGTTGTCTCTGCCGCGAAGGGACCCATCGATTCCAAGTTACGGGTGCTCGAACCAATCCTAAAGTGTTATGATGGAAACGCTCCCGAATTTGCTGGCTTGGGGGCGTTGGCAGCAAGCCTCAATCTCGATTCAGATGCCGACGACCTTGAATTGTCGTGCGTACATGCTAAGGTAAGTTCACAAACGAAATTGATGCAAGACAAACGAAGCCAAGATATATTTAAACGAGACTAAATTTCACCCATTCACCCATCGATCCGTGCATTTTTTTTAAATGGATGCAATTTTATTTCCAACGAAAATATCGATGCCAGCTGTGAAAACACAGGGAGACCTCACCTTAACGGAAAAGGGGTCTATGAGCTGGTCGGCAATTTTAGAAAACCCACCTAGCCAATTACGCACTCACTCACTCACTCACTCGTACCTTTTGATAAAAGTACAATTGATCAAGTTCATATAAAGTTTTGTAAACAGTCACTAAACGTTCCATGATATACAAAAAATATTGCTTGCGGAGCAGACCTTGCGTGGTATCCTTTAAGCATCGACATAAGAGCATCAATCTTCAGCTACTGGCAAAGATTGAAGCATTCCACTAACAACGTTTTGTTACGAGAAGCATTTCAATATACAACAAAAAATAAACCCTTCTTCAACATTCAACAGAATGAAGAAATCAATAAAAAGTGTAAAGTAAACGAACCAGTAACCCAGCAAGACATCAAGAATACACAATTAGTTATAAAGAAAACCCTCAGGGATCAATATCTATAGAACTGGCTTGGCACCAAGAATAGGTCATCAACAAGTTTAACAGAGAAATCTACACAAAAGGAAGTTAAAAATAATTATCAATTTGAAAACTACCTGACATTAATTACAAAGCCAGCACACAGAATTAGCCTGACAAGGCTTAGATTAGGATGTAATACATTACGAATACAAACTGGCAAATATGAAAATAGAGGCACATTAATCCCAGTCGAAGAACGAAGGCACAATAAAGAATACTATTACCATCACTATACACCGAATGCAAATATGGCGTCCAATTTGAGTTGCCATTGTTCTGGACTCACTAGCCTCTCACACATGTAATAATCCTTTTGTATTTCCACGCGAAGACGAGGCTAGTGAGTCCAGAACAATGGCAATTCAAACTGGACGCCATATTTGCATTCCGTGTAATACTCACTCACTCACTCACGCACTCACTCACTCACGCTCACTCACTCACTCACTCACTCACTCGCATTCACTCACTCACTCACTCACGCTCACTCACTCACTCACACTCACTCACTCACATTCACTCACTCACTCACTCACTCACTAACTCACTCACTCACTAACTCACTCACTGACACTCACTCACTAACTCACTCACTCACTTACTCACTTACTCACTCACACTCACTCACTCACACTCACTCACTCACTCACTCACACTCCCTTCACTCACTTACTCACTCACTCGCACTCACTCACTCACTCGCACTCACTCACTCACTCACTCACTCACTTACCAGGAGCCAAGTGACTCATTTCTTTCTTTATTTGTTTATTTATCTATTTAATGATGAAAAGTTCTTAGTTTCTTTCCTTTGCTTCATTTTATCAGGATTCTGTTACATGCTTGGCAGACGTTCTGGAGAATACTCCTTCTCCAGTCCCAAAAGTTTTCCTGTTCTATGGTGCTCTGGCTTATCAGATCGCCTATTTTCTCAAGGAAGCAAATCTTTGTCCAGGGATAGAGTACGAAGACCTGAAGAGAATTGTGTTAAAATCAGGTAGGTATCTTTTTAAATTAAAGTACAAAAATAGGTTGAAAGATCTTTTCAGCAGATTTCATTTGAATGGTTGCGTTCGAAGGATCCATCGACAGACTCAAACCACTACGATCACCTTGTGCTGCCCAATAAACAGCAACACAGGCAAGTACTGCTGAGTAGGATTTCATTTGAATGGCAACACTTAAAAATTTATTCCACAGATTCAAAAGTTAAAACTACCTCGTACAGTATAATAAACAGTACCACATGAAAGTAATGCTCAATAGCTTTCCTTTGCTTGGTCCCAGCGGCTTAAGAATCTCGTTGACAGACTCATAAAAAAGAATCACTTTATATAGCATTGCTACCGCAGGAGAACTATTAGACTTTTTAATTGATTTGTTTGCTTTTTGAACATTTCATGTAGTTGAACATGAATTTTGTAGCTTTTTCGTACCTAGATGTGACCACATGGTTTTTGGAACAAAGAAAAATAATGCAATTAGGTTAAGAGTTGGTAGTGGACAGACCTTGGACATAAAATGGATATCAAAATGTTTCCCGGTGTAAGTAAACTGGATTTGGGCGCCGCGGGAACGAGCATGCTAATAATAAAACACATATTTATGTATACCGCACATGTGAATACTGCTTTCCGCGCATTCTGATTGGCTAGCTTAGAGGTTAGTGACAAATACTATTCACCTCTAAGCAAACGGAGAAAAACAAAATGGCTTCCCGTTTTGCTCTGTTTACCGAGGAGCAAATTTTATCCACAGATTAAACGAGACCGCTGTTCCGAAAAATCCAAAAAAATGGCAACAAAGTTTATTCTGACTGTATTTAATGTTACTTTGTTCGATCTTTCCAAATTCAAATCTTAAAATGCTGGCAGAAAAGAGGTACAATGCCTTGTTTACGTGAACTGTCCAGCACTACATAAGCATAAAAGACGAAACATTTACGTTTTGAAGCATGACTTTAACAGCAAGATGAGTTTGAAATACCTATGGAAGAAGTGTCACCCAGGCAATGAACCCTTTCTTCTCTAGGAGTGAGATACAGCTTTCATTCTGTAATTGCCATAAAATTTTACTCATCAAAGGGAGGCCCCTGAAGGGTGGGGTGGGGGGGGACATGCATTTAAGAGAAATTTTAGGAAGTTTAAAAAGGGATTAAAAGGAAAGAAATGTTTTGGACACCCAGAAAATTGAAAGCCCTCGAAAGGGCAATCAATTTTTAACTTCAAATCCTAATTTTTGAAACAACATGAATTCTTCAAAATTTCCTATTTCCATAAATTTTACTCACCCTTGAGAAAAATCATTTTCCCCCAAATATACCCAGAAATCACCAAAATATTTACAAAACAGCCCCAGACGTAGATATATGAGATGAGAAGAGAGTTTTGTGACTGCTTTCTTTTACCACAAGAAATCACTTGCCGCAAAGGAGCATCAGCGTGATTTTCATTCTTTTCTGTTGTGCATTTGTAGCTCTTTTTTTTGGAAATAAAGCACATTTTCAATCAGCTGATTATTCAACTTGTGTGGCATATACTACAAAAAATATTCACCTCAGTGTCAGTGAAAGCGGTGGATATTTACCTCGCCGCGGCTAGGTAACTATCCACCACCAATTACCCATTAATCACCCACACCGGAGGTGAATAGTTGTTAAGTAAAACTAGGTAGAATTCAGTTGTCTCTGCTCGATATACCACTGTTGCCGTCCTTTTTCCACGAAGTTAACGTTGTTCACGTTTGCTTCATTTCGTAGGCATAATAAAGAACGAAGGGCTCTCAAATATTGGTGAGTAACAACGTTTATTTCTCCTTAAAAACATGTAAACAATAGCCTCCAATTGGCGCGAAAATATCCTTGGATATTTGTCCGCGGACAAATATCTAAGCATAGATATTTAGTCTTCAAATCTGTTTCGCTATGCGCGCGGTTTTTAAATTGAAGAATCTTCTCGGATATTCTACAGTTTCAGCTTGGGAATATTCGGTCACGTGACCCGTTTACACCAATCGTGCGCGAGCGAAAATGTTTGATGGATTATAAGATATAACATCTGGGAAAAATGCAAATTTTGAGAATAAGGGAAGTGATTGAGAAATGTAAAGAAATATATGAGAATAGTTGGATTTTGTCCAGCTTCTGTTGAAAAAGTGACCCGATCTCCTCATTCAAACGCCACTTTTCAAGCATCAAGATGAGTGTGTCTGCTGTCAAGCAAAGTTCTCAACAATAAGGAGGCTCAAAACATTCATTTTGGCCATAAATAGAGGATAACTTTTAAAATCAAACGTTCACATAGAAGACAAGCCTGGATTTTTGACAATATGTTGTAAATTCTCCCCCCCCCCCCCATCCCGCGCCGCGCATTACGTATTACCGGTATGGTAGAAAAGGAGGAAGAAACAGACTTGAGTTACACTTCCCTCCTTCCTGTCTTGGCTCAGGGCAATGACTGTCTAATATGGAAAATTGAGTGGTATTATACGTGTGATACAAGTTAATTTCAACAAAATCCGAACTTTTCAGCACGTGAATAAACCATACCCGATCAGTCTTCATAAAGTGTTCTACAGTCCATCATTTATTAACTTGGTCGTGAAGAATGAGGGATGGGGAGGGGGGTTAAAAGAGAGAGGGGGTTAATGACTTTCTTCCTCTGGAAAAATGCTTTTAATTCGTTTCCAAGCAACAGCTGTTATCATAGCAATATTGGGTTGTCTTGAAATCCAGTCTGAATCTAGAGACTGTACTCTAGTAGTAGGGTCAAAGAGTACGCCGGAGAATACGCCATGAAGGATCTTGAAAGTAAGAAGTACTAACACATTTATCCACTCCGCAGAGAATGATCTCTATCACAAATGCGCTGGAGATGCCATGAAGAAGTGCCTGATTAAAGGAAGCATGGACTTGTTCGAGCATAAGCAGGGAGACCCTGATGTAGTCGATAATGCAAATGATGCTTATATTCGTTGCATAGAAGAACAGACCAAGACCTGCAATCACCCCATTATGCGCCACTTTTTTGAAATGATAGAAGCGTTCAAGAAACATGTCAAGCAGTTGGAAATGCTTGAATCAGAAGAGCAACAGGGGTAGAAATATCGAGCCTTTAAGTTGCTTTTTTCATGTTCATGTAATTGCAATCAACGTAGAAGAAAAATAGCAAGTTTACAACATGTTCGACTTAGATTTTTAACTATTGATAGTTAAAAAGACTTAGAAATAACTGAGTTTGTGCACTCTTAATTCAAGACTTCAACATTCTTACGCTAACAACGCCGTGGGAATTAATCTTTTGAAGACGGCGTGTTCTCACTCCCACCCCTTTTCCTCAGGCCTTGTAGGGAAAAAATGTTTATAAAATACCCCACCATAAAGTCTCCTGATACAAACGTTTAGCTTCATTCCGTAGCCATTAATGCGTTTCGGTGAGAAATGCTAGTTGATACTACCTTTCAAACTATTCATATTTATGTCACGCACTGTGACAGCGTCTAAATATGGTCATGGGTGTCTCAATATTCGTCCTGAGTATGCAAGAGATATCCTGCGATATACGTCATTTCGTGTGTCGGGGAGAAAAAATGGCGGATTTTTCAGCTTTTCTGCAAACTGATTGACAAACTCGATAAATTGTTCAATGACTTCTCAGGAACTCAACGCAATTGAATTCCCTAAAAGAGATGTTGAAGTTTTGAAATGATCGCCTTATTAATGGGAAATCGCACTTAGTTGGAATAAACCTAAAAGATTAAACTTAGTTGTAACGGTTTACACAATTCTTTTTACACCTGAAGTGAAATGTAAGCGGCTCGTGTCATAACAAGTGGCATAGATTTTAACAGCGACAGCAAACTTGTAAAACGTATAGAGATAGTATCACTTGTATTTGAGAGAGATCATGAGAAAATAAAGTGATATGCATGCAGAGATGGCGTTATTTGTAGTAAGCTATTCTGTATTAACTGCTGTTCTGGGTCCTCTTTTCTTTTAAAGGAGGGGCTGCAAAATGTGGCTTAGCCCAGCCACTACTGTTCTATCGACTTCCTAGCCCATACTACCTTACCCTCACTTAATTTGGACAAAAAAAGTCGCCAAATTTAATACTCGCGAAATATAGGACAAGCGGAGATTAAAATCGCGAGATTGAATACCATATAACATCAATTAATAATGAAATTCAAGCCGTTTTACTATTGTTATTCAAAAATGTCTCAGGTTCATGTTTAAGGGGGTTTTGCTTGATTTTGTCCATCATTTATCTTCCACTACATCAGATACCGACCAGATACCGACCCTTGTAGATACCGACCGTTTTCTTGTTGATTGCCACAGCAAAAAGCGAGGATCTGTGTACTGTGAATATCTTGAAGACTAAGTCAACATACACCTTTAAGGGATTGTTATTTATTTTATTTCAGTGCGAAGAGTAGAAATGAAGAAGAGATGAAATGGCCAAATCTACTAAAATGGCCAAATATACGGCCCATTCTTAGACTAAAGCAGCTCATAGACCACACCAATTAACGAGGTAGAGACCAATGTAGCTTTTATAGAAGAAAGACACTCCTCCCCCGAGATACGAACAAGGAAGTGAGGTAGTAAACGAAGATCAGCTCTCTTTATTCTCCTCTTCTTTCCTTGTTGCTCGCGTTCAAAAGGCTGTAGTAAATAGTTGGAGATGATGACAATCCACTTAAAAATTAACGCAATCACTCCTAAATTAGCTCTGCTCGTCGTCTTTAAGAATTGTTCACGAGCAACGAGAAGCCACAGAAGATGTCAACATGTTGGACTGTGAGATTGTTAAGTAACTCCTGGGTTACCCTCGAGAGGTATTAGATACAATCCATCTTATTTAATACATCAAAACTACGCACCTTCCACGAGCAAGCCGTCAAGTTGTGCAAAGCCTTGCCGATTCCTCTAGCGTTTGAGTGTTGCTAGCTTTACGTAAAAGCACATAATGCTATTGAATTGTCTGGGCTTGCCAAAGCAGCTCCAGTCCTTGAGCCACTGCATGGCCGTTTATCTTTTCGGACCTTTTTCTTCTTCCTGCCAACACATTCTGCGAAACAGCCCTGGCTCTGTTGTTCCTTGACAGCGGCTGGATCCACATCCACATCAGCGTAGTCAAAACGGTCCCTGTCAACCTCGCTTTCAAGCCGGTTTGACAGATTTCTTAGGGTGCACACACAAAGTTTAAGACACTGGAAATAGAAAAAGGTGAAACAGAGATAATAAACTCTTTCTGATTCTTCCTTCAGTAATCAGTTAATTTTGATTCCCTAGAATCTCAGTGTTTCCGGCCGTTCTGTCTCTGAAAAGAGAGATTTTCTGGAACAAAACAACGTGTTTCACAAAGTGATTTGTTCTCCTGAATAGCAGAGCCATGAGAAGACCCAATGTGAATAAGGCGGTCGCACCTTCAGTCATAATTCGCGATGGCAGTGCACTATATCTCTCTGATGTCACAGCTTTTACAATGTTGCCGGCTCAAGGACTTCGGCGGCATAGCGTTTCACTGTTAGACGTCACGTGACCTGGGAGTAGCCAATGAAAGCACGCGCTATTGAGGAAGGAACATTTTCTTTGTTTCTATCGATATATTAGAAATACGAGTTGACGTTTGGGAGAACGAGAAATGTTGAGAGAACACGAGCGGGTAGGCGAGTGTTTGTATAGCTTTTTCAAGTTCCCCGAAGTCTTCACGAGTGTTTCGATCGAGTTTTGTTATAAATCTGACAGCGTTCTGTGACGAATGCCGTTCTCTGATTGGCTACGCTACTCACCATCTATTTAAACAATAGTGTTTCTGTCGAGGAACTATCGGCTGATAGTTGCCCCGCGGAAATTTGATGTTCTTAAAACAAACATTTACCATAGAAGCGAAGCTTCGAGGGCAAATATGCTAGTTTTAAGAACATCAAATTTCCAAGGGGCAACTATCAGACCGATAGTTCCGAGACACAAACACTCTATTGTTTTTATTGTTCACCAATGAATTTTCGTCCGCGCCCACAGCTTGTCACAAATGTCAATAATTCACAACCGTACATTGGCTAAATAATACGTTATACCTGTCAGAATTGAAAAGTCACTATTTTTCCGATCTGCCTAACTTCGCGGCCGTCAAACCATTTAAAACTTTTCACGGATGAGTACTATCAATCCAGGTATTTTCCGCGGACGGGCAATATCCATCCGGGTATTTTCCGCGGGCGGGCACTATGGGCTGATAGTTTCTCTCCACGGATGAACACTATGGCGTCACGTGATCGATTTAAACCAATAAGAACCTGACAAAATCTAGTGGTGAACTATAATTAAACAATAGAGTGTTTCTTTCGAGGAAGTATCGGCTGATAGTTGCCCCGCGGAAATTTGATGTTCTTAAAACAAGTATGCTAGTTCTAAGAACATCAAATTTCCAAGGGGCAACTATCAGACCGATAGTTCCGAGACATAAACACTCTAATGTCTTAATTGTTCACCACTAAATTTTCTTCCGCGTGCCAGTTTAAAAACAATCAAAACCCACTAAATGCAGATCAATCAAATATTCATTCATGCGTACAGCCTGTCACAAATGTCAATAATTCGCAACCGTACGTGAGCTAAATAATACGTTCTTCCTGTCAGAATTGAAAAGTCACTGTTTTTCAAACCATTCAAAATTTTTCACGGATGAGTACTATCCATCCGGGTATTTTCCGCGGACAGGCATTATCCATCCGCGTATTTTTCGCGGACGGGCACTATCCATCCGTGTACTTTCCGCGGACGGGCACTATCCATTCGGGTATTTTCCGCGGACGGGCACTATGGGCTGATAGTGTCTCTCCGCGCATGAACACTATCGCGTCACATGTTCAATTTAAACCAGCAAGAATCGGTGAAAATTTAGTGGTGAACTATAATCTGTGATAGATAGTGAGTAATGTAGCAGCGTGCGCTTGTTAACAAAATGACGGCCGCTTCTTGGCATTTCCGAAATGTCTGTGAAGAGGATCTAGGTGAAGTTTTGAACGTCTAGTAGATTTATACTAAACAATTAGACTATTCACTCTTTTTATATTTTAACTGTTGGTGCACTCCGACGATTCGGCTATTTATAATTGGTTGACATAGAAAATAAACTCTGCCATAATGCAGGACGTTTCTACTAGCTCTACACCACCTAGGAATATTCGCGAACTTTTTATCAATTTATCTGACGCCCATACATATAACACGCGTTTTTCTTCCACAGAGAATTTTTATGCACAGAAATCTAGATTGCATGTGAAATTTAAGTCTTTCTCTGAGTTTGGTACGAGGTTATGGAACTGTCTAAACCCTAACTTGCGTAAGCTTACGAAAAGAGCATTTAAAAGGAAAATTCATAAGTTGCTTTTGACTATACTTGGGATCGAGGACTATTATGTTGACACCCATTCACTAATATTGAAATTCCATACCAATGATTATCGAGAATTATAACTGTAGTACTTCGCTCACATCCGTATAGAACAATTCTCTCCTCTCTACTTTCCAGTCTGCTCTGCCGGTATTTGATTATTATGTCTTGTTTTAACTTAGTAGTAATTTTACTGTATTTAATTTGTACTACAACTGTACGTATCTTTTAGCTTATTGTGTAGTAAACTAATGCATGGCTTATAACCCCAATAATATTGTAGTAATGATATCTCTTTAGTTTAATGTAAAATCTCTTTAGTTTACTGTGGTAATGAAACTTCTTTAGCTTGCAATGTGTAGTATTTACTTATTTATGTATTACTAATACCCGCCAAGACTAGCTAATGCTATATGCGGGTTGTGTAAATTTGCTTGTAATGTTCTATAAAATAATAATAAACAAACAAACAAACAAACAAACAAACTCGATATCGATACAACTCTAGTTGGACCCCTGATAGGGTTAAACATGTAATTTGATTTATGCGGTTTACAAAAGAAATACTAACAGCAATCGCCTATTTTGCACTTTACTATTTTCACCCTTTTTGGTGTTGATCATTTGCGAAAAGTTTTATTTTTTCATTGAAAACCTGACTGTCCTTCCTCTCGTGTGTGACATTTGATTTTCTCAAACTTTTCTGATCAAAAATGAAAATCGAATGATGTCCATTCATCTGCGTGGTGGTCCTAACATGTGAGGCGTGAGTAGTCCAGTGGTCAGTGCGCTGGACTCTAGGTCAGATGGCCCGGGTTCAAGTCCTGGCTGGGGCTTGACGTTGTGTCCTTAAGCAAGACGCTTCACTCACATTGCTTCGTCTTCTCGGATAGGACGTAAAGCCGGAGGTCCCGTCTCCTGCACCTATCAATTAGTTAATTTCGGCAAGGGACGTTAAAGAACCGGGAAGGGGGGGAGGGGGCATCTGTAAAAATTTCTCCTTTATTAATTGTAAACTGCCGCCGGCAGTCTGGAAAAGTCCCCCGCACAGTGTTGTAAAGCGCATTAGAGCATTTACATGGAAATGCGCTATAGAAATTGATCTATATTATATTATTATTAACATGCAGATCCACGGTTTCGCAGTTAACTGACAGTTTGTACTTCATAGCTTTACAGACCTGAATATTTTGTCCATGGTACTTCTGGATATATATTGTAGCCTGCCGTGACCTCGTGACGTTCTCAGATACCTAAAGATGTCCCTTATTCTTACGGGAGGGCGTCATATTACATCAGTAATGGAGACGTCTCTCCTGTCTCATTGCCCACACCCCCCCACCCCTTCCCCCTTCCCCCTTCCCCCTCCCCTCCCCCCTCATCCATCTAGGGGAATTTGGGACTCTGAGGCGCCTTAAGGACCTAAAAAAGAACTTTTTTTACCAGCTCCTCATTTGACACAAAGAAGGGAATCGGTTAACGTGCTTACATGCTTTTTGAAACCAAGTTCAGACCATGAGATGGTTCATTTAAGAGACAAATGTCTCTTACTCTGTACGAACTAACGTTAACCCTGCTACATGTGAAAATTCGAACCTTAGTTAGAACCTTCGAAAGGGACCATCAAATAACTGGCGGTAAGGCCGCAAATACGTTACTGAGCCGAATCCGTGTATATACAATATATCAGATTAGAGACCAACTTCGGCGAATAGTTGCTGATTATCCACTTTCACGAGAGAAAGATTCAGACTTGTGTTTCATACCAATTTTATTAATAATTTGACATTTTTTCTTCTTATCATCGCAAATCATGGGCATATAGTTCGATCAGGACGCTTATCACCTACAATAACGTCACCACAGACGTGCACAAGTAAAACAACATCAAAACAGCCAAGCAAAAAAAGCGAAACAAACATTTAGAGTATTTCGACATATTTTTGGAAAATCTGACACCTATCGTTGGCACAAACGTTGTCAAATGAAAATTACAGATGATTCCCATACAAATGTCGATTATTTGTGTAAGGAAAGACTTTTTTTAAATAGGAAAATTTCTAGTACCTTAAAGCTGCTTAAACTGGGGCGTTAGATACCATTTGTAATGCGCATGTTCCAAAGCTTACGAGAGGCAATGACTTTTTAAAGCCTCTCAGTTTGTTTTAATTTATCTAAAAATCATTAATAATTCGTCAGAATCGACTTGGTACATTTCACGATCTTATCTGTGTTCACACTTAACTTATCTCTTCGAAAGACATGTCCGTCTTTTCAATCGACATGTTTGTGACACAGCACAATGAACTTTAAAAGACTTTTACTTCACAAAATTATTCAGAACATATACTTATATATCTACTAAAGCTCCTAACATGTAATTTATTTATTCACTGATGCTAGAAGTCCTTGCGCTCATCAGTTTAAAGAAAGTGTTCTGCACGTTAAATTTGATATATAACAACTCGTATGCGAATTTTTTTTTGTTAAAGAATTAAAACTTATAAACCAACTATATTTTAAGCTGGCGTAAATAGCTTTTCTCTGAACGAAGTTTCAAAGTAGGCATTGCAGACCTGCTCTCAGGCGCTCGTTCAGAGCTCTTTTGACCGCAATTCCTGGTGATGCTGGTTCAATTCTAGCGCATACACCATTCAAACTCGATCACGTGCTCCGTGATGTTCAAATGACACTCTTCCCTACCTATCCCATAATACACATTGGTGTTCTTACACTGAATAGTTTCTTCACGAAGGCTTACAACGTATCCTTTGTTCATCAAATCAAACATGGTCATAGCCACAAAAGTTTTCATCTCAGCATCTTTTAAAGGACAGACTACAGGCTCCGTTTCTTTCACGCGTCGTTGCACGTTTTCCAGCGTGTCGCGAATTTGCGCTGAGCCCGCTCGTTTCGCGGGATTTGAAACGATCAGGCTGTGCGCATGCGGCCCAACGCAGTCTCCGCATTCCATAATCTTTTTATGATCCTCTTGCGACAGCAGGCTTACTTTACTTGAGGACGTCAAGTTTTCAAGACTCTTGTTTTGTGCGCAAATGATGATCTGTTGTTGCCACTTTTCAAAATCGCATCCAAGTTTAGATTTCTTTGCTTCTTCCAATTTGTGCGCGAAGACGTTGGAGAAACGTTCTAAAGTGTCTATCAAGCCTTCTATTTGATAGAACTGAGCTTCTTTGTAAACCTTTGAAAGCAATTGCATGAGAAATGGAGACTGAAATGACTTAAAGAACCTTTTGAACGACTAGGAGCCATATTTTTCTTGGATAGAACCCCTTCTCAAGTTTTACTGCAACACCCCACTTTTTTCGGCGGTACAATAATAGTGTTACCAGCAAAGGGGAGGGGGTGGAGGAGGTTGGGGTAGATGTTGTGGCGAGGATTGCATATGTTATTGTGGAGATGCTTTGACAAGTGCCATTGTAACTTTAACGTAACCCAATTCAATCATAATGCTGGCGCTATGGTCAGTGGTACTATTTTCAGTTTTTCAACATTTCGATGAGCACTACAAGTCAACTTCGGAAACGATGCTGTAATGAAGAGGTATCCATTCACACAACTAAAAGCTATCTCAAGAGTTATTGGTCCTTTCGTTGAAATTCATGATCTTAAAAATTGAATAGCAATTATGTCTCCTCTACAACGTTTAATACATATAATACAGCCTTTTAATTATCCCATTTTTACCGGAGTTGAACGAATACGAGATTTGGAGTAAAGCTGAGCAAGAAAGTAATCAAATATGAAGCTTAGCACGCCCTGGGATAATTAAGCAAAAGAAATGTGTATCAATACAGAAAATGTTGTTGTTCATTGTGGTTTAATAGATGAATGAACGCTAATCGTTTGTATCACGGTTTAGATTCAGGTGAATCAATTGTGCATTGATCGCGACGTTTCGACTGCTATACTGCTAGTCTACTTAAATTATTTTCGTATGTTCAAGGTACACATTCTCTCTACCAGGCAAGTCTTATAATTGCTGATTTTTTTCTCTTTGTTCTATGCGATTGCTGACTGGAAAGGACATATTCTAACGTATTCGATACTTCACATATCTTTGTGTTTAAGAATGCGGTAATCTTATTTCGTATGCCTTGTCTCCTCCACTAAATTAACTGTCAATCAAAGGAGAACTGAATTTACCCATCGGTCACTTCGGGAATCAAAGGCTTACAGAAATCTCCCTCTTACCTCGAGAGCTCGGTCAGCGGATGGTAGCTGTTTACTGTCTCGGAGATAATTTAAGATATCTTTGAAGTGGGTTCCATCCCGGTCAATAAAATATCTCCCATCACCATCTGTGTCCAGTTCGTGCCGGCCACTAAACATAGCAGCTAACATAGAGTCTTTGTCCTTGGTCAGTGTGGACAGAGTAGTTACAAAGTAGTATCCACCGACATTGAGAGATATCACCCGGGGTAGAGCCTATATGGAGGAAAACAAGAACAAGGAAATGATAAGTTAGAGTAAAGGTGAAAGCTATAGACGGTTCCTTGTCATTTACGGTTTTTTTTGTTTTTTTGTTAAATTTTTAACTCGAAACCCACATCTCGCGGGGCCGCACGGCTTTTACCAGCACTACTCACGCCTTCGTATACGGCCCTCATAAGGGGGAATTTTCCCCGCACGGGGCGGTGCGGGTTATTTGTTACGACCACTAGTGACTTCCACTCGAATGTGAGGCGAGAACTATCAGATACCAGGACTGACAGCGGTTGTGGAATATGGCCGACATGGCATCAACGATTGGAGATCCAAGGGGCATACCCGTACTAAGAATTCCAAGAAACAACAATGCAGTATACCACGACTACCATCTTCGAGACGTCATGCTTCTATCGGCAATTTCACGCAACGCTTTCACCAAACGCATCTCTTGGGGTACGTGCGTGACAACGCACAGAACGGCTTCAGTTTGCTTCAATCTAAACAAAGTGTTTGATTTAAAAGCCAGAACAAGATAAACCGACTCATGAAAACCTTGTTAACCGAAATACTGAAATACATAAAAATTGCAGAAGATGGCGTGACATATCAAGAAACAATACCGAAAAAACCCCATTTCGGTGTCTCGATTTCTGCGATTTTGATTTTGATATCGCGAGGTCAAAGAGGTCATACACGCGCACGAACAGTTGAAAATCGAAATGGTCAGTTCCCACCCACATTTCATTCGATTCGTGCTGTCTTAAGATATCAACATCCTCTTCATCGCGTTGCAGTTTTTCTTGAAATTTTAGGTCAAGTTTTTTAAATCGGTTGAGTCCTAGATCCTCGCGGCCCAGCCAAAACTTAGGTAGGAAGTGACGCCCCGCTAGAGACATTTTCAAGGGCAATTAATTGTTTTGTAAAATCATTTGTAAACTTGCCGAGACCGTACATACCGCTTCACTGTGTCCAACCATAGCTACAAGTTTTGTCTTTGAGAGAACTACTTTTCACATGAGACTTTTGCAGCAGTACATCGATTAAGTAACAACTTGCGCAAGCGGCAAAGATGCGTACGAGAAGGAGGTGTTGAAAGGTTTCACAATCGCACTGTATGGGAATGAAAAAGAAGAGGTTTATGTTTCCTTTTTTGTACATGAAGGCGTCGAAAATTAGATGAAATATGAACTTAATGGATTATCTGTTCACTCTAGCTGTGACGGCCAAATATCAGTTCAAAATGGTTGCATAAGTGGACTCGGGCTTTTAAAAAGTTCCTGATAGTCGTTAAAAGTCTTTGTTTTGGATAAATGACGGGAGCTTTGTTTCCTATTTAAGCAGGGTTATCAATTTTATTTCCTGTGGGAAAATCAACTTAAGCCTGCCTACGTCTAGATAAGCAGATTAAATTAATCTCTTTTGCTAAGCGTAACCTGTATAAGTAGACAGCTTAATGATATAACTGAGTTTTGTCTCTTTCTTTTGCGTTTTAAGATTACTTTTGAAAAATTCGCTTTAGTAATTCAATTTTAATCAGTCTGCTTGCTCAGACTCCAGAAGTGGCTGATTTCTCTTACTCTGCTTTGATATTGCGCAATGTACGTACTAAAAAATAAAATTAGTTGACTCTACGGACACCTAAGAATCTTCATCCATCAACAGTTTCAAACGGTTGACTTGGAAAGATCTCCAGTGTCACTTATTGCACAGCTGGCAGTTTTGTGTGCACCTTGCTGTGTGCGCCAAGTCAAAAGATATGAAAGGTAAAATTAAAGGTAAAATTAAAGATAAAATTCGTAAAGGTAAAATTAAAAAATTAAAGGTAAAATCGTGGTAAATTATTTTCAGGCCCAAGCCTCTCGCGGCGTCGCCCACTCATCACAAAACCGCCAGCTACGCAAAAGAGCGATGAATAATTATTGGTGCTGGCACAGTTCCGCACTGTTTGAGATTTTACATTAATTGCAATTTTTTCTGCGGGCCTTTGGCTAAAATTTGTATTACTAGTGTTACAATGCCCTGTTGGGAAATCAAAAGCAATAAAATATCAATTGCATTGTATTTTTTAGTCCAAATGTCTGCGTAATGCAGGTTTCAATGTGATCATACCTCAATAGAGCGCCTGAATGAAGTCAGCTGGCCTTCAACCTTAAAAAAGACCTATAATTTTTATACTGAGAAGTTTAAAATTTTAGAATTTTATTCTCAGCCGTCAATAAAGCCATTTGATATTAGTCGATGACTCTCATATGGATATTCCTAGGTGACCAGCATCTAATTTCTCCCTACGATATCACCCCTGAAGCACACATTGTGGTCACGAGAGTAAAGGAAATGGTCACCATCTAAAGAAACTCTTGATTGTTTAACAAATTCTGCTTGTCAGCAGCTTAGGAAATACATAGAGAACAGTATAGAGAATATGCATACTGATGTTAGCATGCAACGGGTTAAGTACTGAAAATAGAATCAAGGTGTGTTGTATATAAACAATCGGCTTAAATATTTGGTTCTGTACAAGCCCTTTGCAGTGGAACCTCGATTTAACGAGGTGCCAAGGGACTGGGGAAATTGGTTCGTTACATCGAGTGTTCGTTATATCGAGGTTCTGTGACATACATTTTACTGTAACTTTAGCCGGGCTGAAACTGAAGTATAGTTTGTTATACCGAGGACTTCGTTATATAGAGGTTCGTTAAATCGAGGTTCCACTGTGTTCATATTTATTCACACCTTTTCTGTTACTCATAGTTACGGCGACTTCTTGCTGAAAAGACTTTGTGTGTCGCGAGTATCGTGCGTACATGAGGAAGAGTCCGCTGGCGCCAGGCGGAAGTAGCTACTGCAAGGTGGCATCCATCCCATTAATCACCGCGCGCTTCTGTCAAAGACGACGACAATTACAATTGCAGAGATGGACAATGAACACTTTTTCTGTTTTTCGTTTATTTCCGGAAGACAAGAATGTGTTCTAAATTCTGAGATGAAAACTGCCTTACCAAAATGAAAAAAGGTAATGCCAGCCTTGTTCAGTTGTTTTGAACATTTTGTTCAAAAGTTTTAAAATAAGTGTCTTAATGGGGTGATGGCTTTTACAGTTAAAATTTTGGCTATTTTACGGCTATCGTTTAACCCGATGAGACCCTCTGAAATGCTTGTAGGAGATTATGGGAGGGAAGTATACGCTTTTTCTTTCTAAAAAGGTTAAATACCTATCGTTTTACTTAATTTCTCTCTCTTAAAAACGTTTCTCTTGTAAGTTACATTTGAAAAATGTATAACAGCACAAGTGGTACGTATATAATAGAAGATATTCTAGATTCATTTGAGCGTTCATTGCTGGCATTGTCTCCACGCCTCAGCGTCAACGGTATCTTTATCCGCATGTTTCACTTCAATGTCCGCAACTCCAGACACGGTGTTGGATAGGAATTCCAGTAAATTTATTTCAAACAAGTGACCATTAATTAATTTTGAAGCTCACGCCAAAGAATTTTGCAGAACAAGCTATATTAATTTTTTTGCGTTTTTCTGGCGCGCGGAAGTTGATGCGAGACGAGCGCGAGGAGCGAGACGTGCACGAGGATAATCTCACCCCTTGCGTTTCCATGGTGCTTGCCTGAACCACGCAAAAATGACGCGTTTTCTATGGACTACTCCCAAGAGGTGCGGACAGGGGAGAAGGAGGCCAGAAAGGTAAGGGGTGGGAGGGGCCTGGGACACAGGAGATGAAAGGGCACGGGGTAGGAAATTTATACGGGGGAGGGGGAGGAACATAAAAAGGGGAACATCTGTTTACCTATAATTTACAGTGTCTCGATAAAGTGGAGGGGGTCGGCAAGTTGTGGCGAGCGCGATTCCTCCCTATCCCTCCCCCCCATTCCTTCGCTCATAAGAGCTAGCCAAGGTCGCTTAATCACCATTCAAACTCGACCACGTGTTCCGTTAGGTTAAACCGACACTCCTCTTTTCCTATCCCATAATGCAACTTGACATTCTTACAACGGATTTTTTCCTCACGAAAGCTAACGCAGTACCCATTATTTCTAAAGTCGGCCTCGGTGATGCTTATGAACATTTTCATATCCGCATTCGTGAGAATACAAACAACAAGTTCAGTTTCCTTGAACCGTCGCTGTACGTAATCAAATGTCTCCTGATGATGAATTACCCCCTGTTTAGCAGGTTTGGATACTACCAGATTGTGCGCATGCGGACCGACGCAGTCTCCGCATTCCATAATCTTTTTATGATCCTCTTCCGACAGCAGGCTCACTTTACTTGTAGACGTCAGGTTTTGGAGACTCTTGTTTTGCGCGCGAGTGATGATATCTTGTTGCCACTTTTCAAAATCGCTTCCCAGCCTAGATTTCTTTTTCTCTTCTAGTTTTTGTGCAAAGACGTTGGAGAAACGTTCTAGAGTGTTGATCAAGCCTTGTATTTGGTAGAATTGTGCTTCCTTGTAAACCTGCCGTAAATAAATACTCTTTAAACCTTTATAGAGCAAACTTTATTTATCACTGTAATTTCCCCTCGCCTTCTGCTTTCAGTTATGGTGAAAAGTAGGGGCCGCTCCTCGTAAGAGGTAGAATTTCGCAAAAATTGGACTTTATAGTGGCTTTAATGATAATGATAGTAATAATAATAATAATAATAATAATAATAATTAAATTTGTAAAGTTGTAACATGAACAATGAACATCGCGTACTATTTAACTCTTTGCCTTCAAAAATTCTGTGGATTATTAGAAACTTAGGAAGAGATCGTCGCTGATTAACTCTTTCATAGTCGAAATAAGTAATAGATTTTTAAAGAATTTATAATGACTATTTTAGATTTGGATACCCGAAATAGCTTATCTTTTTTATTTCTCGAGGTTTTTTTGTTTTTTTGTTCCGTATATAGATTTTGATTTCACTATAGTTAACGGGCTACGCTCATGCACCCCGTCATACTATTCTTATTGTTTATAGAATACAAAAGTTTTAAACTGCTGCGTGATAATAATAGTAAATTAGTACTGGGAGCATATGCACAAGTTCTCTATGCTCTTACAATGCCAGAAAATAAAAAACCTATAAAAGCGGGCTGTCGCCGGTCAAAACCTGTAGAAAATATATTTACCCTGCCTGCGCCTAAAGACTCAAGATAACTATAGGAAGAAGTTCTTACAGAAATACTTCCTAGAAGAGTTCTTACCTCGAGAGCTCTGTCAGAGGATGGTAGCTGTGTGCTGTCTCGAAGATAATTTAGGATATCTTTGAAGTACGTTCCATCCCGGTCAATGAAATATCTCCCTTCACTATCAGTGTCCAGTTCGTGCCGGCCACTAAACATGGCGGCTAACATAGAGTCTTTATCCTTGGTCAGTGTGGACAACTTAGTTTCAAAATAGTGTCCACCAACATTGAGTGCTATCACCCGAGGTAGAGACTGCATCTGAAAAAAGAAACAAGTCAGGTTAAACTCCCTTTTTTTCCTTCGCTTTACCAACAAAAGACATTTCTCGCATCACAGCCCATCCCACCCACTGGAGAAGCGAAAGGAGTTGAGTTGTTCTACCTTAAAGGTTCAAGCCTAAAAAAAAAAAAAAAAAGAAGGTATATGGCGAATGAAAACGAGAGGGAATAAAAACGGAAAGAGGGTTAATTCCGATGACGGCATAAAGGAGCGGTCTCTAAAAGTAAAGAGCTTGGAGAAATTGGGAAACTCACTAAATTTTCGTGCTCCTGTTCGTTGTGTCCAACCATGCTTAAGTTGCACTTTGACAAAGGTATTCCTTGCATTGAGGTTCAAAAGTTACAAATCTTCGTACAGTGAGGCGCGGCGACGCTTGCTTAAGCTGGAAAAATATATTTACAAGCAAGATGTTAGAATGTCAGCCTACATCCTATTAGAATACTTTGATCGTAATATTTTTCTAGGTATAGTTTATTTTCATCTGTGACATCTCGTTACGTGATTAGGAGTGTTTTGTGAGAGA
The DNA here is from genome assembly GCF_964205215.1 of Stylophora pistillata. NCBI lineage: Eukaryota > Metazoa > Cnidaria > Anthozoa > Scleractinia > Pocilloporidae > Stylophora > Stylophora pistillata. The sequence goes on from NC_142525.1 coordinate 10,432,395, forward strand.
AAACGTTTTTGGAATGCTAGGATTTCTAGTTACGGTCCAGCCATTAATAGGGAGCTTTAGCAACGAGAGCGGCACAAAACAACAGGCTTAATGAGCAAAAACAGTCGCCCTGCACGTGCTTTAACATTTTGGTACATTTCTTTGCCATTCTCGGCAAATCAACAACGTGAAATAACCAAATTTTAGGTTTTCTCGAGAACGTGAGCGGATGACGGTTAATTTTTCTTTCTTTTTCCTTACTTTAACGCCGTTCGTAATGATATAGTCTCTGAATAGTTCGCCAGCATTTTTCCAGTTAAACACATCGGAATAATCTCGAAAGAGTTACAAAAACGAAAAGTTAGATTTCGACACGACGTTTTCGTTGCCATTGCCCTCGTCTTTGCTAAAGCTCCCTAATAGGTAATTTAAGCAAACCACGACGGCGACGGCAACGAGAACGTGGAAAAACAATACATCTAATTGGCAGAACAATAGCCCAGCACGTGCGTTTTAAAACTTTGTACATTTCTTAGCCGTCCTTTGCAAAACAACAACGTGAAATCACCAAAATTTGCGTCGTCCTGCGAACTGAAACCGCGGCGGAAAATTATTTTAATTTACATTTAGAACTCAAGGCTACTTTTATGCGTTATGTTGAGTTTGAGGTCTGGCGCCCTATGTGACGGTAAACACATGCAGCCGTTTTCGAAATTCTAACGAAAAGTAGAAACTCATTTTTTAATCGACGTCTTCCGTGGCGTTGCAGTCCTGACTGCTTAAGTTCCCTAGTCATTGCGGGGAGGGGGGGAGTGGAGGATTGTAAGGGGGGTGGCCATGGGGAAAGGGCATAGAAGGGGGGGTCAGTCGCCGTCAATAGCGTATAAAGAGGGGATGAGGCAAATTTTATTGTGACATGAGTATTTTAGGGAGTTTTGAAACCTGGTTTGTTTATTTGTTTGTTACTTCCTCAAGAAGACCTCAGTTGCCTTGGAAATTTGAAGGATTACAGGCTGAAAAAATCCGCCCAAAAAGGCTACCTTCCAAGCATAATGATAAAGATTCATTCATAGGTTGCGAGAGCTAAAAAATAGCAACCTGTCACCAGGCTTTCAATGACAGCGTAGTACATGCCGTGAAGCCGGGTGAAAGGGGCTGGGGAGATGCATGTAGCCGAGGTGCATATCGTTACGAGACGGCTTGATTCGTCGGCTTATCGTCATGGTGACCGATGTGGGGATTATCTTGGTTCCGGTACTGCCCAAGGAAAAGTATTGATGGTACTGTAATGCTAAGGATTTATTAGATAATCCTGTACATTCACTGTAAGAAACGCCGCTTGGCTTTACAACTGAGACCACTGCGGAAGCAATTCTGGTCGACTTACACTGGTATTTGTTTCTGGGGAAGATGTCGAACTTGAATGAATCATAGAATAACTGTTTTTTTCAAACGGATGATATACGTTTTGGCAACATTTTAGGTGATTCAAATACAAGACAATAAAATCTGCAGGTTTTCTCTCATAAAGAAGGTCCGAAAGAACATTACCAGCATCACACAGGCACGAATGCGAAGTTGGCCTTTGTCGATATCCTGCATGCAAATATACAAAAAAATTTACTTTTCCCTTTGTGGGCACATTTTTCGCTCTTCCGAAGACACCAACATTAATAAAGATATGAGTACAAATGCTTTTTTACATATTTTTTTGAAGACTGAACTTATGGTCTCGATGGTTGTACAGCTTACCAGATGAATCTGGCGGTAAATATATTGAGAAATCGGTGAAAAGAAAAGGAAACAAATTTCTATGTTGAAAAGTCGATCAAAATTAAATAAAGTGAATGAAAATTACCTTTCTCGTTTGAATTTATCAGTTGCCATCGTCTGCCCAAAATGTAAATTTCGTCGATCACTGAGCTATCTTGGTGTTGTTATATATTTCTTACACTCCAGATGTCAATTTTTTTATCTTGTGGAAACGCAAATATCATGTTGATAAAGTTAGCATATACATTTTTTTATTTTTATTCTTTTTATATATTTCTCTACCGGGTGGTTTAAATCAAACAGCTTTGGCTATATGTAAACAAGTCTTCCCCAGGGTTTAGTTTCAAATATTATTCAAAATCTGGGGAGCGCGTTTGATAAAAGACATCTTTCCTAAGGTAATTGCTAGTCTTCAGAAAAATTTTGGTCGAATAAAAAAGTATTTCTGTGTGTGTGATCTCGAGGATTTATCTTAAATCTACGACGTCTCTTAAACATTCTGTTAATATATGCGGGATCAATTCACATAAAAATTTACGACAGTAAAAATTCATTATTACCTCGATAACCCTGGTTTTTCCTCTCCTCGCGCTGAAATATCGGTTTATATCGCCCTCATCCGCTTATGGATTCGAAAATAATGAACCTTTTTTTCCCCTCTGCCACTTCTGTTCTAATCTAGCAATTCAGTTGGACTGTACAATATATTTAGTTTACACACAGGAGTACTCGCCGTCGTATCAGTGGCTTTGTCATATTGTCTTTTTTTTCGACAACACCTGCTGATGCCGTGTGGGGACTTGTGACTAGCCCAGGCCTCTTTCCAGTCCATACACGTTGCAGAGAATTAACTTCCCTTGCATTAGGTCTAAACTCGGGCTCTCTCAAAAAAGCTCAAACAAACCTTTTTATATAATGTATTCAACGTTTTAGATTATTAAGTGATGAAAGTCGCAACGTTACTTATTTTAGTCAAGGTCTCAATTCAAACAAACTTTTGAATTAAGCGGGCCTTACAATGAAATACGGCCCGCTGAATAGACCAATCATATCGCCTGGAGTACAAGATTTAATATTATTCAAAGACTGTCAGTCCAGCCCCGATCTCATTTGAAAAACCTTTTTTTAATCTGTGGATTTACTATGTGTTGGCCTGGCGGAAACGTTTTGATAAAGTCTGAGGTAAATCTGCTAAGTATAAATTTGGATATATAATATATACGTATACATATGTATACATTTTCAGAGAAATTATATAAAAAGTATCGAATCTTTAACTTAGAGGCATGATCTCAATTACTAATTGCGATCCTAAAACCTCTGTGTGATTTACAATTTACCAGTATGAAAGTATGAACACTATATTTTCGATTATGGTGTTTATGCATCAGCCATGAACTACCAAAACCACTGAGATGAAAAGGTTGTTTTCGATTTAATACCTTGCTAAAACGCACTAACACTGCAAGGCCAAGGACCATATCAGCGTCACATTACAAAGGGCATTTACCGACTTAGTATGGTTTTTTCTCTTCACTAACCTGTTTATTTGCAAGATCTGATTGTTTTAAAATTCTTCCCTCTACTTGCTACACATTTCCTTGTAGATTAGCTACGAGAATTTAGTGTTAGGTCAAGATGATTTCTACCCGATAAGTTTAAGTATTCTCATTACCTTTTTTCTGGATTATGTATAGATTTATATTAGACGGAGAAAGGACCTGTTAATATCATTTCTGCGAGTCAATTGATAATGGTAATTGAACCTCGTGGAGTGCAATTTGGGCTGAAATCATACGCGTGATTTCAAAATCGAACGAGCGCGCAGCGCGAGTTCGATTTGAAATCCCAAGCATAATTTCAGACCAAAATTGCACGACACGAGGTTCAACTTTATTACATCCATTTTGAAATCGCCCAAATACAGGACTTGGTCAATTCAAAGATTTTAGGGATGCAGTACTGAGCCGGTTTTTAGATAAAGCGGAACCAGAAACACTCTTACATCTTATTTTCTACGCAAAACAGAAAGACTTTGACGTCATGTGTCAAAAACTCAGTCAAGCGTAATTTAGAACAAAAAATGGTGCGATTTGCGAATAAATCGCACCAATTAGAGCCAATCAGATTACAGAGACCACCAGTGATTTAAAAATAGATGTAATAAAAGGGTTAGTTAAGCCCTATTTTCCTAAAACGAACGATTAACGGCAATCTAATATAATGTAAATAAATAGTGTTATCTACATGTGTTTTGTCACAAATTCTGCAATCTAATTGGCTACGACACTCGCCTGGTTTGAGCCTGGCTTGTTGTTAGCAAGTAGATTTATGCGAAAATATTGGATTATTCGTTCTCGATTTGTATGCGTGATGGTTGTTAATTCGAGCTTGGCCTTCATACGCCAACACGTGATAAATATCACGCCAACACATGGTTAAAGATCACACGATCTATAAAAAAATAGGGTTTTTCGAAAAGGGGTGATCCTCAATCTAGGATTAAAAGTTAACTTTGGCTTTGATTTCTCGCGTGAAAGAGCGTGTATAAGAGCCAAGGTTTTGTTGGGGTTCATCTCAGTAAGACTCAAAACTAACCGGATAAAAACACAAAAGAAAAATTCCTTTGCAAAGCTATTAAAGAGAAATAAAAATTTACACTAACCCCGGATTAGGTTAATTGTGTTTTGAACAACCCAGCCGGTCCAGCTGATTGATCACGCAATTAATCAGATCGATCTTGCGAAGCCCTTTTTTTCCTTTTTTTTTTTTTAACATCTTAAGGCCTAATTATCATATTGCTTACCGATCACAAGACTTCTACAGGCCTAGACAAATTTTAACCGTTTGTCGTAAAACTGAAAAAGTTAGCTTTAATTAAGAAATGTTCCTTTAATCGCAACGGAAAATAAGTAACCGTTAGCCGTAAAATGGTCAAAATCGTAACCGTTAGTCGTTTTGGGACCCTCTATTGAGACAAACAGTACGAGCGTTCGAAATGGGTGAAAAATCCAATACCAGATTCGCGTTTTACTTTGGTTGAGCTGAAAACCTTCTCAGGTCTTTCACTCTTATTAATATTCAAATCAGCGATTCAGCCAGTGTGTAATTGTCATTCAGTGGGAGACGGTTGTCGAACCCAGATATTCCACAGCGATCAAAATCAATAGATTTAGAGTAATACTCAAGCATTTTGGTCATTGAATTTAAAGAAATCAATGTTATATAGAATCATGCAGGTCTTTTCAAACGATAATTTGTTGGAAACTGTACGTTACATTTATTAATCTTAAACATAAGTGATTTCGTTTATCTATTACATAACCAAACCGCATGTATGCAGCACGTGTCTTATCGCCCCATATATGGTGCTGTTCCACGTGCTTACAATGAGATGCAGTAAATGGTTTGAACCCGGGGGCAACATGTGAAGGTGTAGTCTGATCGTCCGGGTGAGTGTAGTCCTGTCACGGCAAAACCAACCGATCATTTCACACGAACTGGAATAAGAACATTCTACTGACTCTGATGATGACTTCCGCACAGGTTGTCGAAACGTCAGTCACTGCCACCGACAACAGTCCTTCTCAGGACTACACTCACCCGGACGATCAGACTACACCTTTACAATGAGATGTGGTGTGTTTTCGTTAGAGTTGTGAGAGGGAGTTAATTGAAGTGTAATAGCAAAATCGAACCAAGAAAATAAATCGTGATGACAGCCTATTGTTAATTTAGAACAACAGTCGTCGCGTCCACTTGTGGTCATAAGACCTTATAACTTTCGGGGAAAAAAGCTGTTTCTCGTCGGCTGGTGAGCTTATTCTAACAATTAAGCTGTTCTGAGGTACAGTTTATCCCTTAATCATGTAATTCTCAGAAATTTTACTGATTTTTTTGCATTAAAAAAAAAACACCGTAGTATTTCTTTGAATTTGATCTTTTCTTTCCCAGCGTAATAACAACGCGATTGTTCTCTTTCCTGTTTGCTAATAACTTTTTTGACCCTTTTCGCACAGGTTCAACTACGATTAACACAGAAAGATCAACAACGAATGGTTCTGATGGAAATTCTATAATTTAAGGGCTTTGCTTATAAATAATTGCATTTATATAAAGCTGCCAGTGACAGAAATTTTTCCTTTCGAATTCAGGAGTGTTTATAGGATTTCTGTATCATCAAAAGCCGTAATCACAGATGTATGGAGGTTGAACCATTTTCTCATTTCCCCGTATAATTCAACGAACGAGAAAATCGGACGTCATGAAAATGCCTCAAAATTTAGAGGGGAATGTGTTGTTTCAACCAAACTTGATAAGGGCACTAGCTGTTGATATCAATTACCTACGGTGTAACAAATCCACTTTCTCCACTTTCTTCATCCCTTATTAATTTCATTTTCATTTCAAACGATTATAGTTTAAGTAAATTACCAAACTGTCGGCTTTTTCTACGCAAATCCTGAAGCGTTTTCAATCAAATTCAAGGTGAACCCTGTTAACTGGAAAGGTTTAATTTTGCTTAATCGTATCCTCTCTAGGCGCTGATGAGACACGAAATTAGTTTTATTTTGATGAGTATGAGTGTCACGAGTATCCCACTATTGCAAAACATAGATAAATGATCATGAATGAAAATACATGGACTTTTTATTAAGCAAACATCAAGCGTCTGTTAAGCGAATACAGAGCTAAACCCAATCCGATTTTGCCTTCCCTTATAAATGGTTAAACGAATTTTATCGACAAATACCTTCATAGGCGGATGTGGCCGTTTTGTGGCCCTAACTAAAGTCTTTTAAAAAGTAGAAAAACTTTATAGTTTTAAAATCGTGTTCAATTGTGTTGAGAATCATGTGAAAACTTAAACTATAATAAGCTATATTTAGGTTAGATAGGTGGATGATTTAGTGCCGAGCTGGCACCCTCGAGATGTGGAAATGTAAAAATAAAACATCGTCTTCAAATTCAGCAGAAGACCACTTAAAGGAGCTTGATTTGTAAACGGTAAAGAGTAAGAATGAATGGTGGTAAAAAGAAACAGAATCATACTATTGCGCTTGAATTCATTTTTATGGCTACTCCCTCTTATGGAGGTGAACGACTTCTGCGTCCACAAAGAAGTCTGCCGAGTTTTACTCGATATTCCTCGCTCTTAGCTTTTGTTTGTTTGGGAACGCATTTGGTTGTTCAACGCTTGGTGACAATTTCTTCGGATCGCTTCGAATATTACTCGGAATTAGCAGGTGCACACATTGTAATCAACTGCGTTGCAGTAATTTAGACCTGGTAAACACGTGGGTTTCGAACCGGTGAGGGAAGCGAGTGCGCGAACGCGTGGAAAGTCTGTGGGAATTCGATCTGGAAAGAATTTCTCGTACCAGATCCCTCGCCTCACAAATCCTCACGCACCCCTCGTGGCATTTGCCGCCCATGTTGCCACACCAGTTAAAAAAGGTTATTGTGAAATCGGTCCTAGAGCTGTATACTTTCGATTGTCCGTTAAGATACTTCCACTGCAAGAGATTTGAAGATCAATTCTTCCAAACTATGGCGCTGAAATAAATCTGTAAGTCATTTCATCCTGGTCATTACCAAGAGAGGAAGGGCCGTGTACCTTACCGTATGTACATTATTTTCCCGCCCAGGAACGGGGGCGGGGGGGAGGAGGGGAGGGGTGAGGTCGGAAGATTTTGGCTGTGTCACGATAAAACTTACCTGAACCCTCCATAAGGGTTTGTAATACTTATGATCTCCCCTCGTTGGTTTTTAATTGGCAGTCAATTTTCTACAGCCCTTCCCCCTCCCCCAAAGCCCCCTCTTATACTCTGTTGGCGATTGCTGATTTATATCTCCCTCCCCTGAAAACCATGTGTATCCTCTGGGCGATAAACTCCCTAACCAATTTCTAATCACATGAAAAAATTCTATATCATACCAGTCTAAAAGTTGTAACTGTAACTCTTTTGAGAGAAGCGAGGACACCTTTTTACTTCTTTTCTTCTCATTATGTTTGAAAGCAAACCATCGAGGTCCACATATCAGTAAAATATTGATCTATAGGTTTAAGATTTTTAAAAAAATTGAGGTTATGTTTTATTTAGGATTTTTAATTTAAATCAAATGATCTCTTCCCTTAATCGTTGAACATGTCGTTGAGATGATTTGAAAAACCACATTCCTAGAATTTCTCTAGACAGCTTGAGACTTCGCCTCAGCGTATTAATTCAAAAACAGAAAGTTGAAAAATCCTACTTTCGTGCAACTTTATTTGCACTTTTATCGTTGACATAAGAGACATAATTTTGTCGTAAACAGATTTAATTCTATCAATTTTCAGTCCTAACCTGTTTACAACGATTTCGAAACTACTCTCTGAACAGCTCCACTCATAAAATGTCAGAAAATCATAGGTGTGAACATTAACGCAAAATGCAGGTTATTTTGAAGCATTTGTCTAGTGCAACATTGATTTAATATCATTCTCAAGACAATAATTTTCCATCTTTTTTAAATAGCAGATCGTTTCCATAGAGATGAGAAAAGAAACTCGATGCCCGGAACCTTTGGCCATCATTAAAAAATTTTAGTCCTTCCTTTCACCGCCTCTCTTTCTATCGCTGCGGCAGCGAAGATAGCCTTTTAGAAATTTGATAACATTAGGCTCAGTGGCGTCACCCAGAATCGAAACTTGTCTGAATTCCTCTAAACGCTCGCTTGTTGACTGGCAACAGTCTCCTTAATTTTCACAATGCTAGTTTTTTTGCTTGCTTCACTTGCAAATAAAAATTGTGAATTGTTAGTCTCTTTCTTACAAGGGAGTGTCACTCATGTGTGATAAATTTTCCGAATGAATTCAGTTTTTTCTCTCAGAATAGCCGCCATTGAAGTATCTGCAGAGGAAGGCAAGCGTAATTTTTGCGAGCGAGTGCTCTGTAATTCTTGGTGAAAATCATAGGAGCCATCTTTGATTTTCACAAGAGCGAAAGGCCGGGGAATGCAAAATTTATACCAAGGAGTGAGCGACGGTCAAATGGAAACAGAGGGGAGAGGGTGAGTGAGTGGGATTACACGGTCTTCTGACTTTTACCCTCTCCCTCCCCCACCGTCCACTTTTACTCCAGCCTTAAGTTAGCATACACGCTATGAAAGCAGTAAGACCACTGAAAAAAATATCTAGAAACTTCGTATTGAACTTAATTTTTACAAATAACCGTTTGAAAATATTCAGTCTCTTCATAAAAGCATTTTTATTTCCCCAAAACTATTTGCTATCCATGACTAAAAAATTACAACTATGAAACTAAATTATTACAACTATCAAAATTTGAGGCGATATGAGAATTCCCTTTCATTAAGAAACTATTGAGAAACTGCCTCTTGAAGTATTCAGCAAGCTACTTTAATGTTTGAAATGCTTTGTGCACTGTTTCCTTTTGCACCTCTATATGAAAAAGCGCAGCGGTTATGATCTGACGCAAGCAAGTCCTTGATATATATATGATTCGTATATCGAGAGAACAGGAGAAACGACATAACCTCTTTATATGCAAATCATGGAAATGGTCGAGCGAAAACTGAGGCGAGGTGTTTGAGAAAATTCTCCCCAGTCTTTCTCTCCATTTCAAAGGCAACTGTCGCAGCTCAATGTAGTCCTCACATAATATGACATAATTTGTTGAAATTTTTCTTTAAAACAGTTATACAAGTTTTCCTTTGTTGTTGGGGCCCTATGTAAATGTTGAAACTCTCCTTAACCGCAGTGTAATCAAGAGCAAGAACTGATTATCCTCGGATGTGATTAAAACTTTCAGGATGTTGGCGAAGATATAAACTTTGATAATAGTCATATTACAGTAGTCAGTACGAAGTATTCTTTACAATGGATCGGAGGTTTCATAGAGCTTTGAGGTCAAGAAAGTTGTTGAGAAGGGGGAATGGGGGTAAGGAGTGGGTGGGGAGGGGATGGGGGTGGGGGAGGAGATTGGGGTTGGGGAGGGGAAGGGGTGAGGGAGTGGATGACGAAGGGGCTGGGGGAAAATTCTAAAAGGGGTATTCCAATTTCTGGGTTATGTAGGGGGTGCGCCACCCAACAGTGCTTGCTTTTTGCCTAAATGATCAAATCAGAATCATGCTGTAGCTATGAATGAGGAGTCTATCTAACTTTAGTTTCAAAAGGGTAAATTCCCCCCAAAATCCCGGATTCTTCACGATCAAAAATGTTTGCGAAACGGATGCACAAATGAAACAGGAAACTAAAAATTCTGGAACGGCGCATAGTCTTTTTTGTATTTTGTATGGGGCAGGGTCCAATTTTCAAACATACAGTGGAACAAGTCCACTGGGAAACGGCTCACAGGGTCATGGTCAGCGGCACACCCCCTTTATAATTTAAAGGACCACCTCCCACATACTGTACCCGTGAAACTGCATTCTCTTAAAGGCTTATAAAAAGGATGATAAAAGGGTCGCATCAAAATGGGTGGCCTGGTCCAATATACAAAAATAGCGTATACATGTTTAAGAATATCATGTAAACTGAACTATGTAGCATCTCTATGGAAATATACAGGTTCCTAACTTCCTGTACATTAAAAACCCTGCTGGTCTATAAAACCATTGTTGGTAAACTATTAAAAACTGGCACCATTTGTCCATAGTTTGAAGAAACCACGAGAAAAATCCACTGTCAGTGGCTAAGAGAACTTATCTTCCAATATGAGGATGAAAAATAGCCAAACAAGCGAGTTACGCGATACCATGAATAAGTAAACCCCTTTTGCCGAGCGCAAAAGTGCCAAGTGTTCTTGTCTTCAATTTCACATGGTTTTTAGGTCTGGATGGGGGTAAGGCTATGCAGAAAATAAGCTCGACATTCACGCGATTTCGTCAAACATCCGGACAAATATTGTTGACAGCTGAAATACACACCTTGAACAAAAACCCTTTCAAACTTAAAATTTAGCTCTAAAAATCGTCATTTACGCCTTACACCTTAAAATGGAGTATATCCACAATCTCAGCTGCAAGTTCCCTTTTCCCTACATGTGACTGATGGAAATTTTAAATTCTACACAGAAAACTCTCCTCTGGTTATGTACAACGTACATAAATTTACCTCAGGAAAAGCAGATTTACAGGCTGAACTCTGTATCCCAAGTCACCCATACAAAACTGGCCAATCCCATTACAAGAAACAAGCGATGATAAATTGCATCTGCTTTCTTTTTCTTTTTTCTTATTTGGTCTTGAGCACTGATTGGCTTAGCTGAGTTTAGTTGAAATCATTTATATGTTCCCGATAATGCGATTGGTTAGCTGTGTTTTAGTAGTGACACTGTAAAAGAATCAAATAGCGAAAAATTCTCAAAAGGGAAGATGGAATACTAATATAATTAAAAATGAATTGATAAACAAGAAAGGTAATAATCCTTGGAGTCAGAAGAACACGGTTCCACTGAAACCGTTCATGGAGGGAAAAATTAAAACGAGAGTAGTAGAATAAAACTAGCGACTGCGAAAAAAAGAAAAAAAAATTAAATAAAATAGGCGTCAAAGCTTTCGTTCCGTCAGCGAAACCAGCTCCTTGAGGTTAATATCAAAATAATTCTTACAAGCCATTAATGACTCAGTTTTACGGCGAAGTCGTGCTAGTAATGTCGACTTAACTGTGTTGTTTACTGTATTTCCATATAACAATGCATCTAAGAAAAGAGAAAGCACAAGTAAAATGTGAGTTTATTTGACACTCCTTCCCCACACCTATTCAAAATTTTGGAGGAGAGGCTACCTAGGAATCCTTTCCCAGTTTCCTACGGTAAAATTGAGCAATGCGATCGAGACATCGTGGACATTTGGAAGTGTAAGCTTTTTACCCATTCGATATTTAATACTTCCTAGGTTTCTTCTGGATAGAGAGGGTGTCTTGGAAAGGATACATTCTGAACTACTGTTAATGCTGAATACAGAATTATACCCTCAGTGGATATAGAGAAATCGGGCTAAGAAAAATCTAGTCAAGCGATTCACGCTTCAAGGACTAAGGTTTTTTCGGTATCTCAAACTAACGGTAAGGAAATATAAAAGAAAAATCCATTTACAAAGCTACAAAACTGGTTTAAAAATTACTCTGACCCCGGGTTAGTAAATCATCTTTGGAATAACCCGTCCCCGGTGAATACTTACCACTAAAAAGAGCAATCCAAGAAACAGGGCTTTATCTTCTGCTGAGGAACTTGACGGGACTGAAATCAGAAGAGTGAAATATGGAATGTTGTTAAATATAATTATCAGGATATGTTGAGCGATTAAATTAACAGTGTGGATGCCTAGGATGTGAGTAACAGAAGTGATTAACATGTAACTTCCTCCTATATTGTCCACACATTAACCAGTAAACAGGTAATCAGAAAACTCACTTTATCGGGTTGAAGTTGTTATCGTGATCTAAAATCAAATTCTAGTAACTAATTCACAACGAAATGCGTAGAGAGTTGAAACTTCCCAGACTTTGTACTAGCACATGAAAGGTTAAATGTACACTCATATTAGAGTCCATTGGTTCTTCCTAAGCTGATACAACTTAAATAAGTGTTATGGCTTTTTACAAGATTGACTCTATACAGTAAGTGACTTACATGAGATGCTGGCAAAGTCTCTTTCTCCAGTGATACAGCAGCTACAGATACCTCCACAACAACCTCGCCAGTTGTGCGTGATCTCTCCAATTTGTTGACTTTCTGATCCTACTTTTTCACTCTCTTTCAGTATCTAACAGTTGAATGATATGTCGATCATTTATTAGTTTTAGATTTGGTAAGTTCAAAGAAACTCATACATTATTGTGCATGCCAGACCTTATCTTGGTCTCAGTAGCATGAAGTAACCAGGAATAGAATTGGGAATGGTAAAATGGGAGACTCACAAGATACACTGGCCTGATCAGAAATCTGAAACTTACCTCAAAACTAGAGTAGGAGGTATATTTGGTAGTGAAGAATTTCTAATCTGATGCCATTCTAATTAATCTGTTTTGTTTCTTAAGCTTTTTCTTTCCATGCTATTATGCACTGACTAAAGAAAAGCAATAAAAAGATATTTCTGAATGATAATCAGCTGACAGATACATAAATGTTCTTGACAGAAAACAAACTAAGGCTTTGCTTTTAAAGGTACATCATAAGTTTTTTGGGGTAGAAACTCTGTGCCTCTGATTGCAATGACAGAAATGTTATAATACTCAGTACGTGTATGAAAAATTTGCCAATGGTTGTATTTTCCTGAGAATATTGTAGTACAAAGAATATCTTTTGTTGATATAGTGCACAACTGTATTCTGGCCTAAAATGCAAATTACAAGTTTTCCATGTAATGTACATGTTGAAGTAAATTTTGAAGACAATGTAGAAATTACTCATTTGCACAACTTCTTTACTCCTGCATCCAATTTTGTCTGAGTACAGGGGCAGATCCAGGATTTAGTCAAGGGGGGTTTGGAGAATTGTCCATGGGCATGCTCACCCAGGAGATTTTAAAAATTAGGTCTTCGGAAACATGATTTCCAGCATTGAGAGAAAATTTAGGAGGTTCAACTGAACCACCGGAGCCACCTCTGGATCCACCCCAGGAGTTCAGTATGTATTTTAGAGAAAAACAAGTTCATGAAAGAGGAAGTGACAGTTATTAACATAAGAAAGAGACAAATTGTTCTTTTTCAGCTTTGGACCCCATAGAGTGACTAGCATCTTATTTCTCCTTTCAATCACATAAAGGTTTCAAGAATAACCTAAGGAAATTATCACCGACTAAAGAGCTTCCCGATTTTCAAACAAATTCTCGTTGTCAGCATCGTAGGAAATGTTTAGAGAACAGTATGGAGAATATGCATACTGATGTTGGGGGTGGGAAGGGTTAAATGGCAAAGCTAGCTTTTGAAGAAACTCTGCTCTTTGCATATAGACTCTGCCCTAAATAGTAGCATGGACAGTTTTGTTTGAAAGAAACTTAATTATGGAAAGGTTTTGAAATACGCCATTTTTGATATATTAAAATTCCAACTTAACTGGGAGGCTTGGGGGAATAAAACAAAAGAGGTTACATTAAGGTTGAGGGATGAATCATTTATTTCTCTTGTTTTATTACCCCAAGCCTCAGAGTTATATTAGAATTTTCATATGTTGAAAATGGCCTATTAATTCTAGAAAATAAGAAAGAAATGTTATGAATTGTACCTTAAAAACAGCAACATTATCCCTTTTGCACTCAAAGGGATAACAATTAGGTCCTTGAATCTTGTAGCTGAGATTTCCTTCATAGTTGTAAACTTGGAAATAATATGAAGGTCCCAAAAAGCTACCAAGAGTTTCTCTGGGCCTGTAAATGAGAGAAAGGCAAACTCTGATAATTGGCATCTTGATATTTGAATCAGTGTCAAGGTTCTGACAAAATACGTTCAATTTCCTTTTGATTAGAAAGGAGTGGCTCATTTGTAAACTTTATAGGGACAGGAGATTATTTACACACACACACACACACACACACACACACACACACACACACACACACACACACACACAAAAAAAAAAACCAAACAACAACAACAAACGAGATCAAACACTGTCCCCTAAATATGAATTGGGATTAAAAAATTGCATGGTTGCTCATTAACACAAGCTGCCTTCCATGTATTTGGCTGCTACCAATAAGTGGCAAGCAAAGGCACAGGTTTGGGCTTTAAATAGGACTGTTTTTCCGTGAGTTTGTGTCTGAAAATACCATTCCAATTTGTAGAAAATTCAGTGAGAGGGGATTGTGTGCATCTTATTTGTTGTTCCAATTGTAAATACTGATTGTTTCATTGCTACAAAGGGATCCTGTTGGTCTCTCTTTAATTTAAAGCCACTATTTAAACTAGTTCACTCACTTAAACAAAAATGACAATTCTTATTACAGGAAACAAGCAACAAATTCCACCTAAATTCTTTTTCATCTTGAACAACTTTGGTCTCGAGTGAAAATTGGCAAACTGAATTTTGTTAGAATAATTTCCCATTTCCTATGATGCGATTTTGGTACTGATTTAGTATTAAGTGATGCTATTAATGTGAGAAGCAACAACACAGTCAGCAAACTTACGCATGCTTTATGTGTCCTAGAACCTCGCCAGTAGGCATACGCACAGTCATGGAAGGGGCCACCCAAGGGCAGAAAGCAGGACTGTTGCAGCTAAATGGATGCTCAAGTTCCATAATCCAACTGCCTGTGACACTGTTGATGATTTTCATGTAGTAAGGCCTGGAATCACCGAGGAGTGCTTGAAGCCATGGATTGAGTGTCTTGACTGTGAATCGTTAAAGTAACCACAAGTAAGGTTTAAGAATTTTTAGTCAAATCTCCTAGTGTTCTGTGGCAAATGTTTCAATCTGATTGGTTACACCACTCACTATCTATTTGGTAATAGATAGTGAGTGGGTAAACTGAGTAGCTGCACAGCTTGCTCTAGTTAAGAAAAAAAAAAAAAAGAAAAGAAAATGAAAATGAAACAGGAGCCTTCTATGTTATGTTTTGAACAGCCAGTAGATTTCCACTGAAACACTTGAATTATAACCTCAAGATATCTATGCAAGATAGTTGATTTGGTGTTCCTCTTCATCTACTCTAATGCAAAAGAAATCTGGAGATCTTCATTTAAATGTTAAGTACATGTAGCTAGAACTTGTTTGAACTCTCAAAAGGAAATCAAATTGTTCTCCAGAGGCGAAAAAAATTTGTATTTCTTCTATTTCAAGGTATACACAAATTTACCACTTCCTCCATTCTGAGATTTCAAAGTGAAATTTAATTTTTCTAAAACTGACTTCAGAAGTGTCAATTTTGACTTTATGTTTCCCTACATCACACTTCTTATGAATAGGAATGTAAATTGCTAAGCTACAACTAAACAGAGGATAAAAAACATGGTAGGAAATCATTAACCAAAGTAATTCTTCCTTTGGTGCGTGGTGATGTAAGAGGAAAGAAGAAGCTGCTGTAACGGTGATACATGTAGATACATGTGTCTTTCTGGAGGTAGTTCACAGGTACAGTTAAACTTCGAAAATAGTTGTTTTTGTTTGACGGAGTTGATAATGTGAATTGAATAATACTAATTTGATAAAAGCAAGTTATCTTGTTAACCCCCCTCATCTCTGCTGACACAGTGTTACAGTTTCTTTTGAAACTTAACCCCATTTATGCAGTTGAACTTACTTTCTTTAACATCAAACAGCTGATTTCCAGCCCCATCACTGACATCAAAGTCCAAACGACCCCACCAGGCTGAAATTGAAACAAAGTACGTAATGTAGTATACACAGTAAGTCAGGCTTATTTTAATGATAGACCTCAACAATAAGTGTGGCAGGTACAGGTAGCATCACTTATCTTTTTAAATCTGTGTGGAAATCAATGGAGACCACTTGAAATTCAAAAGCAAATGATGTATCATAAAAACTGAACCCATAGAATTGTGAAAAGTTGTTGTTGTTGTTTTTCCTCAGTGAAATCCATGCCTCATTGTTATCATACCAAATTATTTCAAGGTGTCAAATAATGAATGCCTAGTATTAAATTCTTTACAGTACCTGGACTCTGATTGAATTCCTTAGCAGGTTATCATGTGATGAGCTGTATATTAGTTCACTTTTAAAAGTAGGTGAACTTTGACGAAATGTATAATATGTTTTCGTTGTATGAAACGAGAGAAGTATTCAAAAGCTTGTACTTATTATTCGATCAAGTGAAAGGTAGAAAACCACCTTTGATGTTTGGTTGATTTAGTGGCTTGGTAAACACCAGGAAACTTGTCACACAAAATCAAATGTGTAGGTTTGTGTTAGGTTTGAAAGATACAGAACACACCTCACACTTCACACCACAGAAATTATTGATGGCTTCTTTTTTTTGAAAATTATGAACTGTATAGAATATTTTTTGTTTATATTGAACATGTATTCTGACTCAAAATGTAAATCACAGGTTTCCACGCACATGTTACAGATAAGTGCTATGTCAGGGAATTTGACACCTGTCGTGTCAATGGAGACGAGAGGGAAATTACTCATTTGAACACTCAGAACTCAAGCAGCTAATATGTCTGAAATGTGTTTTAGATACAAGCTCTGCAACAATATATTTTGGCAGTGGACTGCCGATAACAGAGCGTTCAATTTGATACAGCAACAACAATAACAATTAATATACTGTGTTTTGACATTTAGAGAATATTTGACCACTGTTAAAGTTCACGCGAGGTGGAAACCTAATTTGTTATTTTGCGCTATTTGCGATGCATAGGTTTGCCATTTGAAGACCTTGCACAAGAAAGCTTTTTCTTATGAAAGACATTTTAAGAGGCTTAAAAACTAAACACCTAAATTTAAACAAGGAATGTTAAACAACAGTCATGCAAACTTCCTCAATTTTATCCTCGTGCAAACAGTTAAGGTTGCCGTGCACCTTCAGGGGTGTCTCGCGAGCAAGCGATGTAGCGCGTCCGGTTTAAACTGTAGATATCTTAACCCCTATATCAAATTAAAACTTATAGGACTGGCTATCAGACTATACCAAAAATTTTGAAAAAGAATGAATTGTCGAATTTTTCACGACTTCAAAATACGAGCGCCCGAATCATCTTTTGAACGTTACATCTCAAAGCGAATTTTTTTTATTCGCTTATTTAACGTGTTCCTCCGTTTCCGGGGCCAAAGCGCCAAAAAAACGTGTCTGCGATTTGCCATATTCGATTTCAGGGAAAAGTTACAGAACATTTCTGAGATAGGATTAAAAAAATGTGGAGTGCTCGTACAAAAATCGCTCTTGAAAAAAAAGTATTTAGAAATAAAACATTCGGAGACAAATTTTTGTTGTTTATATGTAAAACTAGCTACTGTCAAAATTTGAGAGCAATCGAACAAATTCCCTTTGACTTGTAGCCCTTATGGTATAGTCTGATAGCCAGTCCTATAAGTTTTAATTTGATATAGGGTTTAGATATCTGCAGTTAAAAACCGACGCGCTCCATCGCTTGAACGCGAGACACCCTTGAAGGTGCCACGGCAACCTTAACTCGTAATCGTAACGCGAGTTCATTTGCAGCACCGTAAATTTCAAAGACGTGAATACAAATGTAACAAATAGAATGATCTATATTTGCCGCGGGGTTAAACACATATAGTGATCTCTGAACTTGTAGAATTGGGATTTATAATGTCCAAATCACGCGAAACCCACGAAAACAAAGCCATTAAAATTTTTGAGAATTATCATCGCTCGAAATCAGCATTATTAATTTGAATTGAATTAATTTACACTTGCATCGTGCATCACTTACATCGTGCATCATACGTATCTAATACCGCAGTTCAAAATATATGAACTTCATATATTTCATTGTATCTGATTTATCACTTTCACGGGTTTATTACGAATCAACTTGACGGCCTGCTCCCAGTTGGCTTGTTAGCTCAATTGGTAGAGCGCTGCACTAGTATCGCAGAGGTCAGTGGCTCGAATCCCGTACAGGCCTGAATTTTTTCAGGTTTGATTTTCGCTATTGCTTAAATAGCGCTATCTACTGCGAGGATCGTGCATCATACGTATTTTATTTTAATACCGCAGTTTAAAATATATGAACTTCATATATTTCATTGTATCTGATTTATCACTTTCACGGGTTTATTACGAATCAACTTAACGGCCTGCTCCCAGTTGGCTTGTTAGCTCAATTGGTAGAGCGCTGCACTAGTATCGCAGAGGTCAGTGGCTCGAATCCCGTACAGGCCTGAATTTTTTCAGGTCTGATTTTCGCTAATCTACTGCGAGGATCGTGCATCATATGTAATTTACACTTTGTCAGGAGGAAATTCGTGTTTCGGGGTGTTCTGTTACAGTCTAGTCACGAATGCGTGTCTGACGCTTGATATCTCGCATTTGCCATTGATTTACGAGGTTCTTAAAGATCATTAGAGGAAAAAAATTTTGTTTTCGATAAATACAATATGCGAAACAGTGACAAATTGATTTGTAACAAATCAGTTTGTCATTGTGAGGTCTCCTTATATGATTGGAATGTTTCCGTTTCAAGCAAACTTGTCAAGTGGGCGCGAAAAATGGGTGTAATTTCCCCGTTATTCGTTAAGTTTGCAAATTATTGCAAGCTATTTTGGAAGTGAAAATGCTAATTTTGTTGTCTATCCACAACGGTTCACTTTTAAAAGGAGTAATTCATGTCCCCGAAGAACCCAGTTGATTAAATCTTTGCATGAATGCTCATTCTTTGGCGACCGGTTTGTGTAGAACTCCCAAAATAGTTCATACACTCGCATCACGCTAGCGCGTCGTACAAAATCAGCTTGAATCGCGAGAAGGATTAGACCTCGTTTGATTTTCCGTCGTCGTGTCTAATTTTAGCTCTGAATTGTTTTGTTCCTGTCGTTAGATGGCACTATTTCGAGCTCTTAACGTCCTGAAACTTAACAAAAACGCCTAATATACCCTTGTGAAACCCAAACATCTGTCTGCCCTAAGCTAAACCGCTGAGGGTGAACTTATTGGTGAACGAGAGACATTTTAATCATTCAGTCGCTTTGATTGCTTTGTAGATTCTTTGATTGAAATCGCGGCATTTCGATTTGCAACCTTGTAGAAGACAGAGCACGAGGCGCAAGCATATTCAACAGTTTTTACCTTCATTGTCGGCCACATTTTGATGAGCTACTAACTTGCTGACATTTTCAAACACCTCCAAGCCCATCGGAACTTGTGACCCATTATTGGCTCCTTGATTATGCGGAGAAAAAACGTCCCCATCTTCTCCCTCGTCATAACCTCCGATGTACTGAACCGAGCCGGAGTACTCTTTCTGGTAGCTAAGTCCTGGTTGATGAATCACGGTTGTGGTGCCCGCCATATTTTGTGCAATCCGATTCTACGCTTTCTCACGCGCTCTTCTCGAGCAAAGGTTCACGATCACGAACCCACGGCACCCAGCAATGTGTCACACGAACAAAGGAGCTACCGGAAAATTTTGGATCTGCGGCCTCCTTCCAAACGACGCTTCTCCGCTTGGAATCTTTTTTAATGTGCATTTTAATGAGTTTCTTCTTTTGAGAAGAATTCAAAAGCAAAGCAGTGATTTGCAAGTCAATTTTTTTGTCACGCCGCCTGCAGGTAGGGTTCGTGTTGCGTAATGCAACCGCGCTATCATGTCAAGACGGAAGTCTCTTGGTCGACCTCGGTAATCACTCAAATGCTTCGAATTGTTTCCATTTATCCCATACTTCGGTGGTTAAGATAATCGGCTGTATTTTCAGGAGAAAGAAAACATTTACCATGCCAGAAGACAACGGCCATGTAGCATCGTTTATGGGGTCATCCTTGGCGTAAAAACCTGACGAGGTTTTCTTTGTTTTGTGAGGTATTGTTTACAATGTTTTGTTGTCTTTGTTTTATGTCACTCGTGAGCTTCACAGGTTTTTACACCGAGGATGAGCCCGTTCATGCGAAGCATCATTCATACCTCGCTTGCCGTGAGAGTTTAACTGTTGTTCATTTTGCGTAATTCACACTGGTCGTGAACTTCTCTTGAGGAAAAATTTCAGTTTGTTTACGAAGGGGTCGACCTTACGACCTGTAAATTTTATTCCGTCAGGCAGATGTCTATTTTTTCAATCAGAGGCCAGGATATCCCTAACCTTTTGTGTAAAGGAATGATCGATCAATCGTGTGTACAATGTAACAATGTTTGTTATACTTTATTTGGTTCACATAATTTTCATTATTATTTTTTTTTCCCCATTTTTTTGTAGTTATATTATTTTTACAGGGACACGGGGGAGATTTTTCATCAGGAGTAGTTGGGGGGGGGGGGGGGGGCGAGGAGGGCTTCGTGGGCATTCGCGTTGATTCAGGGATCCAGGAAGAAAATAAAAAAAACTTTTGCTGCACAAGAAAAATTGAAGGGATAGTTATGAGAACCGTGACAGAGGCACGTCGATTTGATTTAATCCTGAATTTTGTGAATTTATTTAAGGAAGTAATTAATAGACAAATGAAGGAAATAAATATGTGGGTCTTGATAGCGAATAACTCTCACCGCCTAAGCAAAATTCTGATTAATTCTCCTTGTGTCAGTAGCCATATCTGCAAACCAAACCAGCTCGTAAAAACATTTAAGTAGTAGTTTCGATTGCTGCTTGCATCTGGTTTTGCACTATGTAACGAGCAGATTAAGAGCACGAAATTTGTATCACGTGATAACGAATGAGGACAGAGCCCGAACAGACATGCATAGAACTCGAGAGCGAGTAATCTTGTCGTTATAGTGTTTGTCGCGTCCATTTTGAAATCAGTGGTGAGCCTTGCAATCTGTTGGGCTCTCAGCAGTGCGATTTCTTTCCGGATTGCACTATTTTTTTTCATTATAAATCGCGTCGTTTTCCCAGCCAGTGAGAACCTGTTTGTTCTTTGTTATTTAAAACTGTATGCTGTCATGCTACTTGATCCCTGTAGATTTTCCTAGTATAATTTCTGGTACAATTTGGAAAAACTAGCATAAGTTTTGCTCTTCTTACTAATCATAATAGCACTGCTGGCATAATCTGCCGATGCTCAGTTTTTAGAAGGTGAGAGTACCATAATTAAAACTTGTTTGGTCTCCAAGATTGATTATCTTCAAATTCGGTCCGTGGTTCAGTCAATTTGCAATTCGTAATGAGCATTACTGCAATACCGAGTTGTTCGTCGTCTAGAGGACTGGGCACGGCGGAAGAAAGATTAAGTCGGTTCCAGTTCCCGCTTTTACAGGCAACAACGTAGCGCTGAAAAGAGTAACGTGATGCTAACATGGAGGTAGCGGTAGCGGTAGTGGTAGTAGTAAAACTTTATTTAAAGTGTCAAGAGCCGTCTAGCTAGGGAAAAATCCCTTACAAATTTTGGAAAAATCCCTTACTAATTTGGGAACACTAAAAAAGAGTAGAAGCTATTTACAGTAGTATATATATTAAAACTACGAGAAAATCTATGGTTAACTAGTCACGGGATTTGTAATAAAAATATACAAAATTCAAGACGAGCAGAGGCTACAGCATGTGCATCCGTCATCCAAGAGCTCACGTATACTGAGTTGGCGTATCTTGCCTTTGAACGACTTGAGGGTCTCGACCTCCCTTATACTCTTGGGTAATTTTGTCCATAGCCTGGGCCCTAGAAATCTAATAGAACATTTTGACACATTAAGTCACCGCTTCTAGTCTTGGATTAAGTCCAGTAGTCAACTGTGTTTATTAGTGAAAGCATATCATGGTTCATTAAGCATAAATATAAAATTTTGAGCTTAAATTTAGAAAAAAAGTCAAGCAACGCTTTTAGCACAATATGCTTCTTTTACTAACTTGACAGTCTATGTCTACTCAATTTGAGTTGCTTTCTATTTATCACAGTAAAGATTTCGATGGGAAATCTCTGTGGGTCAACCCAGCTCAAAATGATTGGAATGCTATTAGACATAATAAAAACATAAAACAAACAAATCTGTTTGGCTCCCCATCCAGTCACCCTTTGGGTACCATGCCCTCAGTTGGGATTGTGCCAGGGTGTTACTGTCAATTCTCTCACAGTATGGACGGTGTATACGGGGCGCGGGCGGGGCAGGCCCCGACAACAAAAACGCCTCATCAAAAGGGACAGTTTTCGTCTCAAGCTGAAAGAAACGCGTGTTTTCATCCACACTAGCGTTTTCGTGTTGCTCCTAAATTTTGACACATTCTCGACTGTCTCCACAAGAAATCATCCCAAAATGTGCAGAAAAGCGACAGTACGTGATGCACTTCTTGTCTCCTGTGGTCGTTCATGCTGGCACAATTGCAACAATTCTATACTCAGGAAGGAAATACAAGAGCCTTAAGTTACTTACTATTATACGGTCTTTGTTCCCCAAGAAGAATCAAATCCCAGACTTTCTGATCTCAAGGTCTGATGCTCTACAACTTAGCTACTAAAAATTCATTAAACAACAACAAACATATGAAACATATGTATGAACTGCGGTTATGAGACGTATATGTGAACGATCCTTCGCAGTAAAGCACTATTTGAGCAATAGTGAGAATCAGACCTGAAAAAAATTTTCAGGCCTGTACGGGATTCGAACCACTGACCTCTGCGATACTAGTGCAGCGCTCTACCAATTGAGCTAACAAGCCAACTGGGAGCAGGCCATCAAATTAATTCGACATAAACCCGTAGATGATAAATCAAACAACAACAAACATATGAAACATATGTATGAACTGCGGTTATGAGACGTATATGTGAACGATCCTTCGCAGTAAAGCACTATTTGAGCAATAGTGAAAATCAGACCTGAAAAAAATTTTCAGGCCTGTACGGGATTCGAACCACTGACCTCTGCGATACTAGTGCAGCGCTCTACCAATTGAGCTAACAAGCCAACTGGGAGCAGGCCATCAAATTAATTCGACATAAACCCGTAGATGATAAATCAAACAACAACAAACATATGAAACATATGTATGAACTGCGGTTATGAGACGTATATGTGAACGATCCTTCGCAGTAAAGCACTATTTGAGCAATAGTGAAAATCAGACCTGAAAAAAAATTTTCAGGCCTGTACGGGATTCGAACCACTGACCTCTGCGATACTAGTGCAGCGCTCTACCAATTGAGCTAACAAGCCAACTGGGAGCAGGCCATCAAATTAATTCGACATAAACCCGTAGATGATAAATCAAACAACAACAAACATATGAAACATATGTATGAACTGCGGTTATGAGACGTATATGTGAACGATCCTTCGCAGTAAAGCACTATTTGAGCAATAGTGAAAATCAGACCTGAAAAAAATTTTCAGGCCTGTCTGATTTTCACTATTGCTCAAATAGTGCTTTACTGCGAAGGATCGTTCACATATACGTCTCATAACCGCAGTTCATACATATGTTTCATATGTTTGTTGTTGTTTGATTTATCATCTACGGGTTTATGTCGAATTAATTTGATGGCCTGCTCCCAGTTGGCTTGTTAGCTCAATTGGTAGAGCGCTGCACTAGTATCGCAGAGGTCAGTGGTTCGAATCCCGTACAGGCCTGAAAATTTTTTTCAGGTCTGATTTTCACTATTGCTCAAAAAATTCATTAGTTAATCGGGCCACGGTTCACGACAAGCTCGCCGTTATGTTCTGTGCCCAATGCTATGGCACCGCAACGCGAAATCCGATTACACTGGGTTCGTTTTCTCGTGGAGGGTGGGGTCCATTAACCCACACTTGTGTCGAAACACGGCACGTTCCGAGAGTGATGGAGTTCTTTTCGAAAGTGAAGCCTGCACATTCATCGCCTGTAATTAGCTTCTTTTCGTCCCAGCTACAAAACTGAAGGGATTGAGTGAACCAGTGCCCCCCTTGCCTTTACATTTATCCATAATGATCATCTAACCCCTCTCCCCCCAAGCCCAAAAAAAAAGACCAGTGGTAGAGGGCACAGAGTAAAATTTAAAAGGGTAGGGGAGGTTTGCATCATCCTCGTTCCAAGGGTCTCTCGTCTTCACGCGCCCTGGAGCGAGTGAGGAGAGACTCCACTTTCTCCTCACTCGCTCCAGGGGGCGGGAAGATGACAGACCCTGGGAACGAGGTTGAGGTTTGCATGTTTATCAACGCTCGAGAATACTTCCAGAACATAGAAGACAAAGTAATCAATAGTAATACGTTTTATTACCAGCTTTGTATTACAGGACTATCCGAGCCTGAGTATGTTTCATTTTCGACTCATTAGACACACTGAAGCTGGCGGTTCTTCTCTGTACCAACTTCCAATCATAAAGAAAGGAAGACGCGAGAGAGACAACTATCACAGGCTTGGAAATAAACAGAAAATGATGAATTGAAAGAACAACACGAGAAAAAAGGGTTTAACCCACAGATTTGTCCTTACCGGTGAGTATGATTCCGTAGAGATACAATCCATAGATGTTTATTCATAAGGTAGATTTTTTTAAATGAAGTTCCAGCCTGTGATGGCCTCTTATCTCGACATATAAAGTACAGAACAGGTATATGAGGAGCTTTTAAAAATTAAAAGCACTTAGAGACTTTTCCCAAGAACCATACTCTGGTACTGCTCGCAATGAAGCAGTCCACCTCTATCTAATCACAATTAAACATTTGGTGGCGACTTCCTCAACAAAGTATCTTGGAAATACAAAGTCACTGTACAAAAAATATGCATGCGCAACAATGAAAATACAAAAATATTGTACAAAAATTCCCACTCTAACGAAAATAATTTACAGAGGAATGCATATTAGAAAAAAATGACTAGAAAAATTTGATTACATCCCAATGGGTCTAGTGAATTTAACTGTCAAAATGTGTAAAACAAAAAATTGTAATAAATTTCTAAGATCTGGGTTGATATGCATGGATAAACAACACCCAGAGAGGAAACAACTCAAGGCTGATCTTAAGTACAGATTCTAAAATACTATTCTGCATATTTGATAAAGGGATGAATTAAATCTCATTGACAGATACAAAACTAGTTGGCTTCCTCCAGGATCTTCTCTGAGCCCTGAAGGTAACACAAGCCTAACAACCCTCATTCCTTGTGTTGGTCCTCTCGTCAGATCTAAGTATGAAGAGGGGGGGGGGAGGGGTAGGCAGGGAAAAGAGTGGTAGAGGGGGGGAGGAAGCCCCTAGAAATCTGGAACATCTCAGTTTACCTTTAAATTTTAGCAAGGGGAACTACTATCTACACTATAAAAATATATTGGAAGGTTCCTCACTGAAACCTCATCTAACTATTCTTGATTACTTCTTTTGGAAATAATTCTACTTAAATTTTCATTTTAACAGTACGTGTAAAAAACAGAAACACTGAACGGTACTTGAGTTTGTCAACAAGCTCTCATTGCTGAGAAGACTGTACGTTGATATGATACTGAGTTCAAACAAGATTTGTTACAAAATAATTTTACTATGTGGAGTTTGTATTTTTGATATTAAGTACAGTAATGTTTTCAAATTATTATTCTAGGCTTTGATTTAAAGATTTACGTTAAAAAATACTAGTTTTTATGTATCTGAGATCCTAAAACATAAGCTTAGGAAGAAGTTAATTCTTTTTGTTCACAGAATGCAGCACTAATGCTTAAACTAACAATACAAAAATAAAAACACCGTAGTGATAGAAAATGAAGTCTCTTACAAAAAGCATGTAGAAAATGACCAGCCCCAATTTACCAAAATAAATGTCTAGGCTGTTCCTTTGTAATACAAAAGGTCTAATCAATACAAATTGGAATGTACGCTACGTCAAGATATTTCTGTACAAGTAACTGAAATATCAAATTCATTATCTACTCAACCTTTTTGTGATAACTTGTCAAAAGAAATCTGTTGAATGCACCATTGTGTCATTACCACAGGTTTGAAAAATTGAATTGGTTAATAGTACTAAGATATGATTGTACGAGGAAAAGGAAAAAAATTACTAACAACTAGGATGGAAAATGGCTTGGATCATTAATATCATTGAGAGCATTTACATAAGATAAAGACAGGTTGTCCTGTCTCCTTTCACAATGAAGATAACGTAGCTGCGTGTAAACGTCAAAAGGATGAATACGCATTTACGGGAAACTTGTAAAACTGGAAGCATACTTCATCAACTTGACCATTTGATGACCAAGTCAAGTGCAGGTTAACTCACAGCAGTCGTGAGTTGACAGAAAAACACCTTGGAATTACAAAGCACCTTAAAAATAATTCTTCTACTTCTTTGACCCGACCTCTAAATCAGCTGAACTACAAACAGTGTAACCAGGTTCCTGCAACTCAAGTTGAGAAACTAGCCTTTTCCACAACCTGTTCACCGAGTACTGCATAATTCCTAGTTTTGGAGACAAACATTAAGATACGACAACAAAGTGAAGTGAATACAACAATGTTAAAATGAAATTAACTCATGATAAATGGCTACTGTGTACGGTGAATGTTAGCATGTTATTACGGTTGATAAATTAAGATTACTTGATAATCAACACATCTGCCCCTTGATAGAGGCAACCATTGTGTCACAAAAGTGGCAAAATTAATGTTGATCAACACTGCACCAAGTAAAGTTTCAATCTTTTGGTCCTTGTTCTACAAACACGACCAAATAACTACATAACCACAATCCTCCTCGTGATATTGCTCAAAAAAATACTCAACTACGTGACTTTTTTTCTTTTTCTTCTCTTTTTCTTCTATTTATGGTAACATATCTTCTGCATTATAATGTTGCGGCTTGTTCCACAGGTCTCCAAGAAACCTGCTAGGAAATATTGTGATCTTTGTTTCCGTGTATGCAGAATTGTATACTGTTCAAAACTGTGCATGACCTATGAACTTCAACCCTTCACTCCTGAGATCTCACTGTCAATTATCCTCTACCTTCAAACGGTTTTGTTTAATTTTAGTTCAAAAGTGATAGTGATAAATTTTTTCCCTTCTCAATACCTTTCTGGTTGACAATGCACTGATATTGTAAGGAAAACTTTTCCATTGGTCTCACCCAAGAGTGAAAAGGTCGTGAGAAATTAACTTCTGAAGATAACTTTCAATATTTTTGGGATGTTGGTTTGCCAATTCTGATCAGGCTACTCTTGACACGATTAAGTGAAAAATAAAAGCACCTTGTAAATAACATGACCAAGAAAAAGACATAACCGCTCAAACAATGGCCAGGGTGCCTGAAAAATTGCACTACTCAACCCAGTGTTTGAGAAGTAACCCCAATTTTCTTTACCTTTATTCAGAATACTACCTTTTCCAAAGTACCTATTCAGCATTTACCATCTACACTGATTCTAATAGAAGACCCTGAGAGCTGGGCTTTGAGCATTGCAGTTTTTGAAAGGCACAGGCATAATAATACCCTCAGCTAATCAATTAAACAGAGCAATTGAAACTTTACAGATGTAGTGGATCCCTTTTAAAATATACATAACAACTGTTTACCAGTCAACCCGAGGTTATTACTTCCAGTTTGGACATCTTACGATTTTACTTGCAACCCAAAATGGTTGGTAATGTGCTTCTTGGTTAGTATTACAGTGCAAAGTGCAAGTGAAAGTGCAGCACAACAGAACTGATTATACCTCTATCTACCTGACATTGGTCAATTTTTCCTAGAGTGTCAATCACCAAAGACTAAATTCTAAAAAGTTACAAAACAGTGTTGGACATTTTACCTCTATTTTGTAGTGTGTCATTCTTTCACATGCACAGGAAAAAAAAAGGCAACCTCTGATTTTGGATGCTAGACCTCCCAGTAGTGATAGAACTGCAGATGGTTTTTTTTTTCTTAACTTAAATCCTAGAAAACTCTCAACAAGAATTAAGCACATAAAAATACTGGTATTATTTAAGGGAAAAAAATCAACAGTGAGCAGTTAAAGCCTTGCAGTGAGTGTGACAAGCGCATAATTACAAGATTAATACAACGAGTATTTATTAATAATCAACTTTCTTTCTCATACCAATTTTCATATCAGGAAGGCTCCAAAATAACTTGCTGACTCATACTTTGCTATTGCCTGGGTATTATCTTCAGACACTCCAACCATGATGTGGTCACCATTTTCCAGCTCAAATACTCCACCTTGATAACTGCTGTACAGGTAAACTTTGGACTTTTTGGCGCGACACCGTGACGTCACACTACGCATAATGATCTCAGCATTGCCAGTTCTATTTAAATGTACATAATGTATGAGATGTGGCCTGTCATCTTCTACTTGAAAGTACAATTGGCTGTACACATAGTATCTTCCAGACATAGAGATCACCAGTTCTCCATCTTGGTATTGCATTCCACCTACTTTGTGTGCGTGACCTTGATCATCTTCCCAGTTTCTTATAATTCCTGGAACAAACAAGTTTTATGAATTCTAAGGTACATGCAACGAACCTACGGCAAAGTCAATGACATGCAGATTTGCTATTAACAGTGCAGGGTTATAAAGCTTATCATATATACAATCAGCCGTCATTTTATGACGTTAGGCAAACTTTTCAATAACTAAGATACAGATAGCAATGGCTGTTACAATAAGTGTACAATACATAAAGCAAGCCAACTACTACTGCTGCATCCTGTGAACTCTGCAAAACATTTCTCGAAATTTTAAATTATTGTGATCTAACGTGCCAGTTATTCAACACAGACACCTCTAACTCTCTATACCAAAAATTTATCTTTTTAACTACTTTGTAGCAATTTCAAATCTATAAGTTTAGAAATCTTCTAAATACTTTTTATCCACCCTACCCCTTGGTATCTGTAATGACATTGAATAACTTAACCTCTGCTAACCAAAAATGCTCCAAAAAAGCTTGCTTCCTCAATCAGAAATGCCCTATTGATATTGTCTCCGAGTTTAAGAGTAATGATATCACCAGCATTAAGTGACGTAATGAAGCTGAGAGAAATGGTATTGAATTCACCACTTCCAGAATTCACACCCTTAGCCTTGACATCACTGTTCACACAGACAAAATAAGTCATGCTCCCATTAGATGCAGTTGTGTAATACAGCTGGCTATAGATTAAATACACTCCTGATGTTGGGACAGTGAGTTCTCCATGTCGATATTGCATCCCCCCTCGGTGCAGTGAAAGCTTCCACCCAGTTAAGAAGCCTGTTGAAAAGAGAGCACAGAAACCAAAGTGTAAACACTTTGGCAAGGCCCCCTTGCACCAAAAAAGGTAGTGCATGGCAAAAGGACAGCTTTAATTGTATCTACATGTACTAAATCAGCAGCTTACAAAAGAAAAATCACCAAGTACATATTTTGAACCATGTCTAGATAAACAGCTGGAAATTTTGACAGAAATGGTTTTTAATTGTATATCTTGTCGCCATCCAGTTTAATTACAAAAATTGAGAGAACACTCTTAACTTTTCATATATTTCAAAATATAGGCCATAAACATCTCCATTTTGACCAGAAAAGCAGCTTGTTTCCAAATCCTAAATTATAGGAAAAACCTGGACATTCAGGACACAGTGAAATTGGGATTTCCGTGGTGTGTGAGACCCAACTGTTGTGAAACATATAAGCACAGAAAAAGTTTATTTACCTGCTCTTGGAGAATTCTGTGTGTGTCTGGTGTAGCCTGTCAAGTGGGCTGATGGCCTCTGTGATGACTGTCACCAAAAAGACATCAGTTTTCAGCAGACAATACATGTAACTAGCCAGATTCAAATGGCTCCAAAACTAATGATTACCATAGGCTGGGG
Organism: Stylophora pistillata; assembly: GCF_964205215.1. Classification (NCBI taxonomy): domain Eukaryota; kingdom Metazoa; phylum Cnidaria; class Anthozoa; order Scleractinia; family Pocilloporidae; genus Stylophora; species Stylophora pistillata. The sequence continues at coordinate 10,462,491 of NC_142525.1, forward strand.
GTGTTTTGAAGCAGTTGTTTTTTGAGATACAAGTATGAGGGTCGTGATGGAGTACAATTATGAAATAAACACACTCATTTGGGCAGTTGAAAAAATCTCACAAAGTCAGCTAAAAGCATAACAAGAAAGCTTGCAGCTCTAAATCTGTAGATTTACTAACTCTTAAAATGAACAGAAAGGTAAGATTTCACCAAGTGAAGAGCAGAGTTACTTCCTGGGACTATTCCTCCTTTAGACTGACAAGGAAACTAGGCAGTGAATTCCAACTTTGTCAAAAGAATAAACTACTGCCGAGTTAGGCTCATTTAAGGCTGCTAAGCAAACGGCTGACCCACCTCACATTCACAACAGAGGATGTGGGTTATCCATGCTAACTTTTTTCAATGAAATGCAGAATTCACCATGTGGGGAAACCACAATACAATAGTAAAAGACGAAGGCTTTGGAGTGTCATTAGACAAATCAACACTACTACTGACAGTAAGTATTTAACCTACGTATACCTCTAGTGAGCCTGTGGTGCCTTTTTCGCCTTTTGGCCCTGGGTTTCCTTTCTCCCCTGGAAGCCCACGTTCACCCCTTTTGCCAGTTGGCCCTCTTTTCCCTGCTGGCCCTTGATCTCCTGCACACACAAAAAAAAAAATAGTAAAAATAAGACTTGAAAGAAGCACAGACTCACCAATATCAATTAATGAAATCAGTCTCTTCAAATAAATCCACTTTTTCAGAATCAAAGTGGTGTTGATGTTCTAAGGGAAAGGTTTTTTTTTTTGTGTGCATTAAATTAATACATTTGCCATCAAGACCCAGTATTTCTGGCCCATTTCCACACTTGTTTGACAAAGTCTCCAAAGTTAGAAAGTTTCTTACCAGTATGACTCTAAAAAGTGACTTGCATCTAATTTCTCCTTTCAATAACATAATCATCTGAATCACAAGTTAAGATCATAAGAATGGAGGAAATTATGATCACTGACTAAAGAAGCTTTTGACTGTTAAACAAATTCTTCTTGTTAGGACCTTAAGAAATACATGGGGTACAGCATAGATGGATGCATATGGAGAATTTATTACACGACTCGGGCAGTCAGAGGGCCAATTACTAAAATCAACCAATCAAAATGCTCTATTACCGGTCAATATTCTCTAAGTATTGGACCGGGCACTGTCCCGAATGGTCCCAAATGATACCGCACTTGTGTCCCTTTGAACTTCAATCGTATAATAAATCTCTTATTAATCAAGCTTGCTCAGGACCTTACTGGAAGAATATCGGCCCTCTGTCTTTTTTGTACGGACCTTGCTGCACTCAGTCCGTACTGTCAAGACCTTGGGGCCGATATTCTCCCAGTATGGCCCTCGCACTTGGTTAATAAGATATATATATATACATACTGATGTTAAGGTGTAAAGTGTCAACAGTATATATTCCAGTACTTACCTAGGTCTCCTTTATCTCCTTTAGCCCCAGGAGCACCCACTCCTGTTGGCCCCGGTTCTCCTTTCTGACCTTTGGGACCTGAAAGATGCAAGATTTTGGATTCAAGTAGGACTACTATCATGGCCCTGGTTAAGAAATACTTTTTACACTCACAAATTTCTCTGTCAACTTAGTTTTAAAAGGTATTTTAAAATAACTAGGTCAACTGACGAGGTTGTAGACGAAACTAGTTTTGAAGTTTTTGCAGTAGTGTGTTGAAAGTAGAAGTTATAGTTGGAGTTTTTCACTTACATGGTTAATATGGCATTAAGTAATGCTTTCTTGGCTTCCATAAGTAGAATTTCACAACGATATTTTACAATCATTTTCAAGTTATCATTTTTCCCCTGGACCTCTTTGAAAACAGATATGTGAGGGTTTCTTACTCAGAGAAAAATTAATACTATGTATCAAGTACAATATATGAGGTAACTCCAGACCAAATGGAGTGTGGAAAACTAAATCATCACTTGAACAATTGACCTTATTTGGTGCCATTCTATACCTGGACTTCCTACATGGCCTGGGACTCCTGGAATTCCTGGAAATGAGTGAACAAACATGTTACTTTAAAATGTCAGGTAGACTGACAATCTTTACAAATTTAAAAAGCTGATATTTCCTGAGCTAGCCCTTCAAAGGAACAAATTTGGTGGATATTGTTTTAGTATATGTTTGTATTGCCTCCCGAAATTTGGTTCTTTAATTATAAAAATTACAATTGCATATAGTTTCACCTGGTGTATATTGAATGCACATTATGCATGGTAATCACATGCCCTCCCTGCACATGTAATGCTGTAATGCACATGGGCAGTATCATCTATCTATGATTAAAAGGCCACACTAAAACTACAATACCTGACACTCACCATAAGCTCCTGCGGGCCCCTGGGCACCCTTAGGTCCTGGGGGTCCTTGATCCCCTGGGGGACCTTGATCCCCTGGTGGGCCTATGACACCTAGCATAATGATAAATACATCAAATCACTTTGTTGATTGTGTTGGAGAATAGGTGCCCCAAGGTAACATGAGGCTGGGGCCATGATCTCTTTAAAAGCAGGGAGGTCACCATGACAACTGAGTCACAGCCTACTTTTCCATATCTGTAAGTGCAACACTGACAAACAGTATCTGGAATGAATACTTACTCAAATATACGCAGGGGGGTAAGAAAGGAACCCAATTTTTGCTGAACCAGTATATTAACCATTCTAAATAATGAGTTTTTATATTTAACAATTAATCACTGAAGGCGAGGTGAATATCGTCAAATAATCCTGAGACGAAGTTGAGGGGATTATTCGACAATATTCACCAAACCCGAGGTGAATAATTGTTTTAGTATGATTTCAGAGCTGAACAACAGAGAAATTTCTCAAATCATAACATTTTAGTAACATTTTATTTTAACATTTTATATAAACCGCGTGGAGTGGTTTATATAGCGTCATATAAGGAGCCGCTCGACCAATCAGATTGCTGGAAACTCTTTGCTCAGCTCTGAAATTAAACTAAAATCAGTTAATTGTATCCAACACAAGTACTCATCCATATGTGAAGGTTCAAACAAAGTTTTGCAATATGCCATGTATTTCAGAATGATACAAAAGACCCAAAGGTTGAAAAAATTCACACCACAGTTGTGATTAACAAGCCTTGCCTTGATATGTTATTTTAAATGTGTCGCACAGATGGGAGAATGACTATGTCAGACCCTGAAGTGTTCAGATTATACTGCATGAATCAATGTCATTAGACAACAAAAATTAACGTTCACATAAAGGGTCATTACTGTAAATGCCAGTAGATTTAATTCTGCAAAAATAGGGAGAGCACACAAGTTCACATCAGTTTAAGTTCACAGAGATGCATGTTCTTCTTTTAACAGGCTCATTTATAGCCACAATTTCTCATGATTCATAAACCATCCTACATGAGCTACCAAAAGCATTAAAGATGCCTCCTAGGAAATTAATTGAAAGACTCCTCTGTGAAAGTTGTTTCCCAGAAACACAAAAACTAAAACGTTTCAGGATCAAAGAGGCTGCTCTACAAAACACGACTATTTTTACAATGATTAGTGCAAATCAGACAAACTGCATTTAACTATTAAGAAAAAAGCATCTTCACAAGGTGCCCGTTTATGGCTGTTACATGAAGTTGTGTGCAAAAAGGGATTATTCTGAACACATCCCTTTAACTTGATCTTTGCTCATCCATCCATCAACCAAAGCCACCAGCGTCCATTATTTCGGAAGCCTTGTGTAACTGAGCCTAAACCAACATTAGCCTACTGCTGTGCATATTATGTAACATCCAAACCTCAAGCCAAATGAGGCTAAGTGATAATGTATGTGATCCTAAAAAGCCATGCTACACAAACCTGACCTATTAAAAGAGCTATACTGGCCAAAGTGTGCTGTTTGTTGTTGCGCTGTTCAAAAGTTGTGGGAGAAATACCTGTTAAACCAGTATTTTTATTTTCAAGAGAATCAACCAGTTTCTCCCCAAATTTCTTTTTACTTTTTAAAAATGAAAAAAGGAGATGAGAAGGAAAGAGCCAAAAATAAATTCGGAGGCATTCTTTGCTTACAAGAAAATTCCATAGAAGGCTGAGAATTAAGAACTTATTAGCAAAAGGGTTGAATAATTGACTAATCTAATTTTTTTCAGATTTCTCCATTTCAATTTTGGCTTGTTCAGATATTTATTAAAAAGTGTTAAGTTGATAATTAAAGGGTAAACTGCTGGGTCCAAAGAATAACAATTCATTCCTACAAAAATAGCTATTACAATTAGTAATTTACAGGAATTATTACCATTTCTGACAATGACAAGAAAGAAAATGTAAACAAACAAAGTAAAAATTGAATTCCTATTGGCATCCTGTGCAAAACCTATGAAGCTGTCAGGGTGGTATCATCAACAGAAAAATTATTTTGAAAATTCTGTCAGTGCTTGCAACAACAAAGATTTATTCATTAGCTTTCTGACTTGATCCTTCATAAGCTAAAGATTTTGTGGCGATTACAGCAGACAGTTTTAATCCAACAGCAGACTGTTAATTAAACAAATAGAACTTAACTAAACCCAAATCAATCCAATTGAGATAAATCTTGGCTTCTCCCATCTGTTAATAGCTTGGCTTAAGGAAATCATGGAAAAAAATTGTTGAAAGACTTCATTGAACAGTTTATTACTGTGATGAATGAGAGATGTAAAGCTGACAATTACATGAAAAGTTGATAAAGAAGCTGTTGACAATTCTGCAAATTTTTTGTCATTATTGTTGACAGTAGTAATAATTTTAGCCACTAACATTTATGCTAGATGTTGAAGACCATTGAGCAACTAAACTACTATAAATTCTGACTACTTGAGTTCACTGCCAACTGCACAGCTCCACAGAATGGCATGGCAATTATAAACTAAGTTAATTCACTTTACTACGGTGACACAATATTCTTGCCAAGGTGACAAAATTATCTGTAATTCAACATTACTATAATATTTAGGACACCATGCTGTTTTAAGGTTAATTCATGAATGTCACAGACTATCAGAGAAACTCAATCCCAACCACTTACTGGAAAACAATCGCTCATTATGTGGGAAAGGTAATGAAATTCTAAGTCATAAACACCATCCTGAATGAGACACTAATTTGTAGAACATTTCAACACGAAAACAGATTTTGTCAAAAATTATCATCCACATTGTTTCTAGCTTCTGGGCATGTGTGTTGACTGGCAAAAAATTAAATTAAGGTGTACCAATCATTCACAAATTGTTCCAAATTGCACAAAAATAAAGACAATAACATAAGATTGAACAAAGGTCCAAGGACGAACTGTATCAAATCATGACTTTTTTTTTGTGTATGTTCTTGTTCCTATAATTCCTATTAAAAGAGGGACATATTTTACTGTGTTCTAAAGGTCTTTGATCAAAGGTAACTCTGGCACAAACAGACATTCTCAATTTAAAAATAGAACTTAGCTTAAAAGGAGATTATGCTGGCATTAATCCAACAGAGGAAGCTAAAATAAAATCAGTGATTCTTCTAAATGTTTAGCCACTCCACAATTCATTACAAATCCAACATTCTTCTATCAACTTCTTTCTCTTTCTAAAAGAATTATGGCGGTAACTGTTAGCAAAATCCAATATTTCTGATACAACGCAGCTATGGAGGTATTCATGACCCAGTATTGATTACAGTGGTGTATGTTTACCTGGTTTAATTTTAACAACATTCCTTACAGCCTTTTATTTTCAATACCAAGAGCTTAGGTAGTTAAACTGATTTTGTTGCTTACAGAACTGATCAGAGCTGTATTATAAAGGGGGCGAGAGTTGATACTGGTAACATGAAGCGTGAGAACCGAAACAACCCAAACAGGTCAAAATAGGAGAGATCTCAAAAATACAAACAAAATCCTTTGTAAAACTCCAAGAAAAGCACAAAATGGTTTAAATTAAGCCTAGCAGAAGTTCAGTGTATTAAAAAAAACAAAACAAAACAAAGCAAAACAAAAATAATTAGTGCAAAAAAAAAAAAAAAACAAAACATCAAAGATGGGATAGGAAAGGCAAGTGATACAAATCTTTCATTCACAAAATTCCTTGACAATAAGATCTCTTATCAAATCTATCAAAAAGTCTTAACCACAAAATCCAAACTGTTATCCACAGGTTCTTTTTAACTTGATAGTATCTTAGAATTCATCACCTTGCAAACAAAGGTTGAATGAAAAGCCTCTCTCATCTTATGAAGAAAGGACCAGAAATCATGTTTTTGTAGCACTACACTAGATTGTGTTGGAAAAACAAGCATACTTGAGCTAGCTTATTCATTAGTAATACCTACAAGTCATTTGTCAGTCCCGAGACAAAACATTCCCAAAGAACAAATGAAATAAATCACAATATTTGACCTGTAGGTGACAAGTGTCAGATTAAACACCCAAAATATAAGGCATCTGTAAAAACCACAGTGTGAATACAAAATACAGGCTTTCGTACTGCTTAAAACCTTGCTTCTCAAAGATTAATACCACTGCGAGTAGCAGGCACTGGGACAGGTCAATTCCTCTGCAAGAGAGCTGTCTGTTCAAAGTCATAAAGACTATTGTAAATAATTTCTTAGAATGCTTGTTGAATGCTAAAAATCCCAATCATGGCAAGAATGATTTGTCCATTCATCAAAATAAAATACACCATTGGATCACTGCGTCAAATCATAATAAATTTCTGTCAATAAACAAAACACACAAAACAAACACCTGAAGGAGCGTGCAGTTTCCATTTACACCATAATTAAATTCAGTTAGACACACCTGCCTAATGAACTTTCCACAAGGATGACAACATTGATAAACTTTCACATTGACAAGCAGTGAGAATAAGGAAAATTATCAGCTGGTTGTTAGTCTTGATAATTAATACATTAGAATCTCAGTACAATGCAGAAAGACATTCCAGTTGATACAGATAATTGGCAACAACTTAAAGAAGAAAATAGAAAGAGAAGCAACCCTTAAAGACAAACATTATTTACAAAAACTAACTTCTGCTTCATCTAACAGCTGGTAGCGACTTGACAAAAAAAACTCCTCACAGGGAGTTTCTGATGACGTCCACTCAATGTTCACATATACGTCAATGACAAAGAATCATCCAATCAAATAGAAATGTTGAACAAAAAGAGGTGACTGCCAGATTACTACATTTACAGTATGACAATTAATAAAAGACGGAAGTTGGACTCTGGCCAACAGGAACCCTTTTCTAAAGAAAACGTGTTCAGAGAGTAAAAGGAGGATTATGGGTCAACTTCACTCCTCAAGTAAAAGAAAAAAAAGTATGCATTAAAAGTGTTGCTTAATGCCAGTTCTGAGTTTCAGCTGGTGTCTAGGGAGAACCTCCATGGCTAATTCTAAACCAGTGTTGATTCTTCTCCACATACAAAATCTTGAATTCAAAACTTCTACCTCAGTGTGGTTGTGGTACTTAAGCCATGGTACTGTGGAGGTGTGAAGTGTGAAGTGTGAAGTGGGTGTTTGTAGTGAGAAGCTAATAAAAGGGGGACCACATAACGAGACCCCCAGGGCATCAAAGTCCAAATCTATTCGTGCAACAAAAATATGATATAAAAAAAAAATCCCTTTCCAAAGGGAAAAAAAAAAAAAAAGAAAAACAGCTTAGGAATTGGTTAATCCCTCAGATAATCATCTCCTTGCATGCACAACAATGAACTTAAGAATTTTTTTTTTGAGTGATTTTTTTTCTTTCTTTTTCCCCAACAAAAACAAAGGTTTTTCTTTCACAAAATCAACATGTGGCGTGGCAGGTAACATTGGCTTAGCAAACCACACTTCTCAGTGGTAGAGCACCAAGTACAAATCGCAAGGTTGAAGGTTTGATTCCTGCTGGTTGCACTTGAAGTTCTTTTTCAGAGTACGCTTTTGTCATTTAATGAATAGTGTCCATCTTTCAACAATGGCCATATTTACACGGGTAAGTTTCAAGCTGCTTAGTAAATGACTACCGGAAACCAAAGCAAACTGTTTGCTTTTTTAAGCAATTTTTTGCCAATTTTTTATGCAATAATTTCAAGCAACCTGGGACAGTTGGCAATTAACTGAAGTTAATTGTGGTTATTGATCTGTTAAGGCTGGAAACAGAACATGTGGTCCCTTTTTATTCTTCTAGTTCAGTACATGGCAAAAAAAAGATTTCACAATCTTTGAGGCTTTCCTTCTTCATATGATCCAAGGGAGCAATCTCAAATGTACACAACTGTCTGTTCTTTTAGCCTTGGAAAAGCAAAACAATTGGCTTCATGCCCACATAGTTTGCAGCTTCTCCCAGATTATTCAAACCGCTCAATTGCTTGCACTATCTCTTCAAAATTAATCTTATTGAAGAACTTTAATTTTACTTGTGAAAACATTGGTCGATCTAAAATTGCTTAAAACTGAGTTTGTAAAACAAAACAAGTTCAGGATTGTTCTACAAGACATCTAGTGTTGCGACAAATACAGTCACTTTTGTTTGCAACCTGGAACAGTAACGGTTTTTGTGACAAGAAAGATTGACAAGTTTCTTCCTAAAAAACTGCTACCTTATGCTTTAATGCAAAATTCTCAAACTCTCATTGAAGTTAAGCATCTTTGGCTATCTTTTTTCACACATTTTCACTGTCAGACCTCTTTTTCAACTTGCAGCAAGACATGTTAAACAAAAGAAAAGATAAAGAAGCAAAATGGTAAATTGTATCAACTCACTGAATACAAAATGTGTTTCTCATGCTTGAGAATAAATCACTACTTCAGACATTTATACAACTTTGTTCAGGGTAATTTTTGCATGAGATTAATTCTTGCAAAGAACCATAATCAAATCACGAAGAGTCAGTTGTTTTCTAGCGAATGCGTTACACCGGTCTTTTAGAAAATGAAACAAGTCCTGATCGACTGGTATGAGTAATTTGTTGTTAGCAGAACAACAATTAATTAATATGTAAATGAACTTCCATTATGTCAAAGTCATTTGTCAAAACAATTACATCACTCTGTGAGCATGTGGAATTTCCAATGCTCAAAATTAATGGCCTCTGTTTCAGTCTCTTCCCTTGTTCTGTTGATGACAAATAATTACAGAAACCATGCAAATTGCAGCTGTTTGTTTGCTAATTTCAACAAACATCCAGTGATAATGGTTTCCAGCAAAACCAACCAAAATAGAATACCAAATCAAACATGTTGTTACAAAATATTTTTGTAGCACTTGTTTCTGTATCAATCAAAAAATCACATCCACAACTTGGTGACAAGAGAGCTCTGAAGACATTTTCCCTTAGGGGGCTTTCAATACCATTTCGGATATCATGAGCTGTACTTAATCTATTCTAGTCTGGCATTTTAGATAGTAGACTCAAAATAAATCTTACAATCAACATCAAGTCGAATGACAAAAAAATAAAATCTCTATACCCAGAGTAGGAAAATTTTGTGCAATATTTTCTACTTCAACCGCACAAAAATGCAGTCAGAAAGTGTTTACTAACTCAAGACTACAAAATTTAGGTACACATCAGAAACCTACACAAACAATTCGTTTCAGAAGCATCTTGCAAATTTCAAATTGCAGACATATCTTGTACATGCAACCTAGACTATTCAACAGGTAAGCTAATGAAATTTAGTAGACATCATTCAACATCTATAACACACTGCTCCAATTCATATGCATGCATTTTGTTTTTCAGGCAGCAATTAGCCTCACTATCTCCAAATGAATCTAAATGGAGTGACTAGAAAGATAATAAAATTATTGAAAATGTATGTTAATAACGCAACACCTGTTGGTACAGAGAACCGGGACGGGAACAAAAGAAGAAACTGGAAGGAGAAGATGGGAGTATACAGCAAATCAAAACAGGATTATAGAAAGAGAAGTTAACTCACTACAGAAGCTTCTGTTTACTTATTTTTCGAATAACTAACGTCATTTATGGAACAATATACAGAAACGTTCCTTGCAGGAAATTGTCAATACCTATAATTTCAATAGCTGTCAATTAAATTGGTTTCCTATGACTGCGGAGATTGAAATAGGAAACTGCAAAACGCTATATAAAGGCAACGATGGCCCCTGATTACAATAAAAAATTTCCGTGTTTTTGGAAACGGTTCAACTTTCCCCTTAGAGTCAGCTCGTAGCCACTTCAAAAATTCGATATCTGGTTACGCGTGACAAAATTAACTTTTCAGCAGAAGAAAAGTAAAATTATTTTGTGATCACCGCCATGTGCATAGATTAATCTTCTGTGGTCAACGAACGAATTCACGTGTGACGAAAGGGTAACTAGTATTAGCTTTTTCACATGCAGTATCAGTCGCAAACCAGCGGATGAGAAGGAACACCTTAATAAAGGTGCTGAGAAAGATTTGACGATCAATACTCAAATTATAAACCTGACGCCGAGATCAATATGCACATTCAATGGCATTGGGTTCTACTTCAGTAAGTTCGACTTTGAAGCGATTTTAATAAGTAAATAAGGGAAGACGCTACATGAATTAAATCACTCTATGCGTAACAATATTGTACCCACTGGCACCGATTATTTGGCTTTACAGAGAGGGATTCCAGCTTCAAACAACGACAGGCAAAATAATAGAATCTGACTTCCAAAGTTCAGTCTATAACCTTTTGATTTCGCTTCGGAAATAGCAAAGACCAAAATAGCCCTGTCGAAACTAAAGACATTCCCTTTCCGATGTGTGGTGAAGGAATGAATGAAAAGCTTAAACATTTGGCAGCATTTTGATTCACGGCCAGTCATATCATCCGACAGCATATTTATTAATAAAATACGCGTTCGAGATGGTGGAAAACGGAACTCTTCGAAGCACGTATTACATATTTTCACCTCTCGCAATCTGTGCCGATCGCTAGATTAATGAAGTACAAAACTTACATAAGCTTACCTTCTGGTGGTTTACACGCACTACAAAATGTCGTCCTTGCTCGAGTTTCGGTGCCGAAAAATTGATGTACCTCGCGTTTGACCATTTTCTTCAAGTAATCGCGTGTACATTTGTTCACTTTACAGTTCTTCTTCCTTGGCGAGGTAAATGCTGGCCTTGTCGGATCAGTATGCGAAGTACTCCTCCGCGAGATGTGGATTGACGGCATGCTCTGTTTAGAACGCGAAAAAAAATTATTACTCAAATAAGCATCTCTCGGATTTCACATCAAACATGGAAAATTTAGTGAGAAGGTGAAATTGCACACCAGTGTTGGAACGCAAACCCGACGTTTCGTACGTCGTATTTATACGTTCAGTGTTCATTTGCTTTCAATTCTTCCGACATATTACGATCAGTTGGCACAAACAAATGGCACGTACCTTTAGAAGAGTAGGAGGAGAGGTAACATTTGTTGGTTCGGCAGCAAACGTCGATTGACTCGAATTGCCTCGCAGAGCAGCAAATTTAGTTGGTTGTTCGACCAAAGGCAATTCGAGTTTCTCCAAACGCGCTTGTAAGGTCTGTAGTTGTATAAATACAACCGCAAATAGTGCAACAAAAACAATATTAAACACAAAGGATAGACATAGGAGTTGCGGCATGGTTGGCCCAACATTTTCGCATGTACAATTTCTCCGCGACGAACGCGATGAGTGTTCAACGATCGTCTCTGTCTTCGGACACTCCATACTTCCAAATGGAGATCAAACCACGTGTGAATGGCGCTTGGGCACTTTTCCACTTTAAAACATCCCTGCCGAAGCTACAGTCTTCCATACGAATAACAACTCCACCGGAAAGAGAAAAATCGGCGATCGCGAAAGCGAATCACACACTTCCTCTTCGCTCTGTCGTGTGACCTACAGTCAGCGTTGGTACCAGTCAAGTTTGCGTACCCTCAGCTCGCGCCAAAATTCTGTTGATAACAATAGCCAAGCGCACGTCAGTATTCGCGGAACAACGTCCACGTGTGTATCCGATGAAAACAAGTCACTGCCAAAACATAGGCGCCTTCCACCAATCACACGCCGCATAGGGTGGATAACGATCTCATATAAATAACCGGTGATTGGTGGAAAACAATGGGCCTGATTCATTTCACACTTGTGGGCCAATAGCATTGTTGGTTCTATGGCGATAGAAAACACTTAAAACGGTTTATTTAATTGATCAATTGTCATTCAAATTCGTCGCTGCTGACGGGTTACAAAGCTGAGTGATTTTGCAGCGGACACTGAACGAATGCATGAGGTTGTAAACGGTTGCGGGACCTGAGCGTGAAATACTCCACCAGTTTAGCACATCCGCTCGCGGTGTGTATATCTTTGAACTCAATCATTTGTAAGCGAAATTGTCATAGCCTTGACCCGAGTTGGCCAAGCACTTGGATGGATGCCAGAAAAAAGCACATGGAATTTATTAACCAGTGTCATAAACTATTAAGAAATGGCGTGACATCTCTGTGTCTTGTCGACCATTGCATCGTAAAGCGATGAAGTCATGTTATATGGGGGTGCAACCTTATTGACAAACACTCGAGGGCGTTGCCGATTGATCTAGGAAGCGATAGCGAAATCTTGTTGTAAACTCCCTCACGCTCGCTCTTAGCCTTTTTTTTCACGATCAAACGAAATGTAAACAGCCAAAACAACACGAGATAAACAGGAAATTGTTAATCAAGTGTTTTAGAGGAAATGACAAAACATCTTTGTGAACTTGACGATTTGCGTGTGTTGCCCAATATTTGTTGAGCAAATTCCTCGAGAGTTGCGCAGGCAAACGCAGCTTCATTCTAGCCGTGACTGGGAAAGCTCGAGAAAGCGATGATCCTCCCACTGGCAAACATACTTCCGATCTGTGCCACAGGAGCGGAAGTCCGTAGAGGTGCACAATGAGAAATTTTGAACGGCTTTCATCGATCATAGTCAAAGAAAATTAACTACACTTTACAAAGTTGTCCAGCACGCGCGCGCGCACGAAATGTTTAATTAGTGTACTCTGTCGTGAGGGAAAATAAATCGACCCTATCATACTGAGTTCCGACTGGCAACTTAATACACCGATTCTGAATGATGGCAAGCAACCGTCACTGATGGGAAAAGGATAGATTCCAAGTTTATGCCTAGCTTAATCTTTATCTAATCTTAATTCGTTAAAACAATAGCAGATGAAATTTTACAGGAACCTTGTGGCAAAACAGAGACGCGCACAAAGACGTTATCACAATCGATGTGGCCAATTCGGGGAAACAACTCGACATTTCACGACAAGCAAACTCCAAATTTCGGAAATCCTTGAAATCGAAGGCAAACGAATCGGTAAACAAAAAAATCAAGATTTTTGCCACACATCCGTACACAAAAGATTCCTTTTTTTCGCAGTAATCACCTCTTTAATTCACGGGGACTGTTTGTGAAACACAAGCAAATAAAAACTTTCTGCAAACGAACAGAGCGCTGTTTATTTTGGCATCGATATCAAACAGATTAATCCACAAGTTCTTGGTAGAACTGTCTTTAGTTCAGCTCAGAAGTTGATTGTTATTGTGCAAAGACCTCCTCTTAACATAACCACCAAGACATTGGTAATACTCTGCTAAAACGAGCGGGCACGACAGACGCATAAAAGAAGCTCAGAAGCCTGGTCATGCTATGCATCGGGCGATAACAGGTTTAACGGAATAAGTATGTTTTCATGCCCCCCTGAACAGGACAGATCGAAATAAAGCTATTTTGAAGACGGCCAAAAAATAATACAGGATATAAGTGAAAATTCGATCGCTTTTTCGTTTCCATCATCGATCTATCACGTAGCTTTGGAAAGGTTAAGATAAATTGTGAAATCAAACTGCTTCTTTCGTGATCTCAACGCACCGTTTACGTATTGTTAACGGCGTTAAGAATCCCGGTTAATATGCGAGCTGCTAATCCCTTCGTAGACGTCTAGGAATCGTTATTTCTAACAACACCGAAAGGAAACACACCACGCAAGTTTTGTGTTTCAAAATTTCGGGCAGCCAAAAAGGAAATGATTGTTTCGCGAGCGATTCCTTTTGGCTTTGGGGCACACGCCCAACACACCCCAGAAGAACGGGAACCAGAAAAAAAAATCCACAGCCGACTTCTACGCGCTTTTCAGGTCGTACTTTGTCTGCGGGATACCCAGGAACTTAGTGTCCTATCTATGCATGAACACTTAACGTCGACAACATTTCATGGCAGTAAAAATTTCGGTCAAAGTTGGATTCATTTCTTGGCACTTCACAATGGATTTCCTCTCCTTTTCTTTCCTTTCCTTTCAGCCAGACAAGCACGACGATACGATAAGTTTTCCTTCTGTTAAACCTCTGGACCGCACTCATCATTCCTTTTCCCTAATCCTGAGTACAAAACCGCGCAAAAATACGTGCCTGCTTGCCCACTTCCTATCTACGATAATTAATATTGAGTGGAGGAAGGAAAAATTCGTCAAATAGGATTCAACCGGATAAAAAGGCAAGGAATAAACTGATGATAAAGATTACTGAGCACTTGACTCAGTAAAAGATATGATAAGGAAACACGATTAAAATCGACCTATTGGAAGATTCTAGCGCTTCAAAGATGACAACTTTATTAAATTTTACGAAACCCCTCCTTACTAAGAAAAACATTTTTAACATAAAAAAAAATCCTAGAATTATCTTATGACAATTTTCAGCTATTCGTGAAGAAGTTAACATTGTAAATATTCAAGATTTCCTTCGAATGTAGCAGAAAAGTTTGCTGAAGAGAAGTTACTGGTATGCAACGTGTTTACTCACAGTAGAGAGAAAAAAAAAAGCTTTTCTCAAGCATTAATTGACACATGGGTAGTCATTAGTGTATTGACGGACCTAAAATCTCCCCAAGTTTAATTCATTGCAACACGAGAAAACTGCTCAACAGGGCGGATGAGATGTCTTATGTACACATTGTTAACACTTATATTTACAATAGTGAAGCTTTTGTGTAAATAAGTTTGATTTGATCCACAAGAAGCAAGGCAGCGTCACCAAATGCGCTCAGTAGTAGAAGATACCATAGGCTGCCACAACGCAAAATAATGTATCCTATCGAAAGAAAGAACAGTTAACAAACAAGTCAAGTGGAGTGAGGGTTTCAGTTAGAAAACCCCAAGAGCCACCTGCCTAACTAACAACGCCTGCATGAAATAGTTGGCTGGGCTGTACCTTTGGGGGGGGGGGGGGGGGGCTCTGTTTTGTTTGTAAGAAGTGGTGGCAATTTGCCAGAATAATGGGTTCCTGATGGGAAACAAAAGCGGTGTCACGAGAAGGACTCATAAACAGGCAAAGAAGAGTGATTACGAAATATTAAAACATCACCGAGAAAAAGAAAATAAAACAAATCGCACGAGAACTCGGTTAATTTTTTTTTTTTTTTTTTTTTTGTACAAGTAACTTGAAGCAAACTGCATTGTTAAAAAAAAAAATAAAACATCTCCCTGAGATAAATTAAATAAAATAATCGTATTTTTTTTAAGTTCGTATCTGACACTGCCTTCACACAAGGCGCCTCCTTAAGTAGCCAGAAGTTACACTATCGGGTAAAAGACACGAGGACAAGCAAAGAGTCAGCGATTCCCACAACCAATCAGAACACTGGATGAAAACTCGCACGCTCACACGGGCTGACGCCTTATACTGACGTCACGTTGCTAAGCAACAATTTGCCGGCTTGGCGAGCTGTCTGAGGCGGTCCGTATGCTTGTACACACTTGTGAACCGTCATCAATCCAAAAATATAAAATATATTACAATTGAAAGAATACAAAGAGAGGTTCTTGTGTGGCAAGGGCCCGCCGACAGCAGACTTCACCGCCTTTTTAATTAGGCTGCTTCCGCAAAATGCAATTTTGTCCCTCAAAGGAATATCACTGAGAAATTTTTCGAAAGTATGAACGCGCACGTACCAAAAAAAGCGAATAAACTTATCTGCACCGCTCTAGTAGGAATCTCCGTTACGATAATGACTTCGAGATTACCACTCAACCAGGCTCAAAGTATTTTAACCCAGAAAGTTCATTGAGTACTTAAAACTTATCCTAAAGAAAGCGGCTTCATACAGTCTTGTTGTTCCTTCATGAGTCGCAAGTCAAATATTTTACTGTAAGCTGCACCAATACAAAACATTCAGTCGATGTACCAAACTAGGTGCAACTTCTCGGCGAACAATCGGGAAAGCAATCTTGAAGGTTATGACTATTCAGAGATAATTTTTTATTTCAAAGCCGGGCGAAGCATTGATTATGGCTCAAGGGTCGCCCCGTAGAGCAATCTCGTCTAGCAGATATTTCCTCTACCGCTGGTGAACAAAGACGGATCACGACAAATTCTTAAGCAAGAAAGACGGTATGCGACTGCAATGTACAAGTCTGACACCAAATACATCGTTTGTCTTTCATGCCCGCAGGGGAAAGAAAAGATCGCAAGCATGACTAAAAGTTCGGCTTGGACGATCAATCTATTTTCCTAAAGCAGACCAACATCGACCTGAACTTAAGCAGGCTTGCTTTGCCCTGGGGAACGGCGGTACAAACTTTTATAAACAATATAACTGAATGACACGTTTACCGCGCTACGCCGAAGGAATATATTCTAGGCAAAGCGAACGAGCATTATCATGAGGTGAGCCTGGGCGTGCGGCACGCACGCAAACTGCACGCACCGTCCACGCAGCTAGAGTTACTCCAGGAAAGGCGTACATCATGTAAGAGTAGTTTCTTGAGATGAGGTAGGGTCGCTGGGTCAAGGCCTAACACCCAAACACAGATCGGTTTTCTAAAATAGGCGTGTGCGGGATGAATAATAATTCTGGACCTTCTGCCAGTGTAGGCACTGTGTACTTCGCCCGTTTCTTTCGTGCAACGCATAACAACAGACAATGAAACATTTGGTCTTTGATAACTCGGTGAATAGAACACTTAGTTACTGTTTAATCTATTTTTCTTCCTTTTGTAACATTCTTTCACTTTGTATCATCAATTCTTATGTACATTGCTGCAAAAAAGGAGTTTTTTTCGCTATTGCAGACAAAAACAAGTTGCAATAAAAACAGGAAAAGATTCACAGTATTGTATTACTCATGGTAAGTGTTTCTAAGATTAAAAGCGCTAAAAAAAGATTGCACTGGAATTGATAGCGCACCAACAGCGCCCTCATACGGCTTAATAAACTACCGCTGGTGTGCAGCAAACTTGGCGCTGTCGTCCAGGTCGATGTTGATTAACCTCTTTGAAGCTCTTTTCCGGAAAGAATACGAGGGCGCAATGCGCTGAGAACTTTCCAATGCTGAAATTGCCCTTAATCTAAAGCTGGGCATTTTGGGACAAAACCGAGCGCTTTTACTTTTCCTTGGCCACAATAATGATAATAATGATAATACTTCTAGTCTCTAACTGTATTTTACGGAGACTGGATCTTGTAATAATAGCACTTGCATTACCCTGTAACAAAAACAATGCCCAGTTTGACATTTCGACATCTATGAGCCCCCGAGTCAATTTCGAGACGAAAATCAACACTTGCTATGTTTAACAACCACTAGATCTTGTGTCTGGTTGATATGAACCAAAACCTGTTATCTATCTGGGGTCAACTCACAGGAAAAATGGCGCCAGCCCCAATAAAGGGATGAGTGGCCATGCTTCACAAACAAAACCATTATATTTTTCGCGCGACACGTGCTCACGGGCACGTGCACGCACGCCTTCAAGATTGCTTTCCCGTCAAATAGTTTGGATTCAGAAAAAAATAGAAGGTCGTTAAGATACAAAGCTTTCTTATTTGAGAAGGGTATGAAAAAGAGAACGCAGACTAGACACTCCCTACGGCACCACCGCTGTGAAACTGACCTCAGTTACAGCTATCGCTTCATCCATTTCTGGTACCGCATTCTTGAGGAGGGTGTGGTTGCTCAAAAAAATGCTTGTGAAACCAAATTAACAGATCCCAAACATCGACTGAAATTTATTATTCAAGTTCTTTTTTGACTTCGCTCTTCTTTGAAATAAACTCCATCGAAGTGACACAACAATAATACGTATTTTCAACGATAGGGAGGTTCAATTGTAGTACGACGCGCTCTTGTTTTCCTCTCTCTTTTATTTTTTAATGTCCTGTTATTTAATCTTTTTGCAAGAGCTATCTGAACAATTCCTTTTTTGGTCTTCATGAGACGCACACAGCAGCGTACAGGAAATCACTCTACTTTTCTTTTGTTTCTAACCTCTTCATCGTAATACACTCTTGCATAGAAATAGCGATGTAAACAAAACGTTAATCTGCCCTTCAAACTCACGTGTAACGTCCTCCAAATTGGAAATGAATAAATACTCCGACTTGTTTGTTTGTTTTTTTTTTTTTTTTATGATGGAAGCAAGGTCTACGTTGCCTTTACCAAAAACAGTAACGTGAAATATACCAACCGGCTTTCATAAATTCAGTGCATTTAGAAAGGTCGTATTTCGCGGTTTTCGGCAATATGCAATTGTAAATTTTCGTTTTCTTTTAAAGTTACCTTGGCCGTTAATTCTAGATAATGACCATACCGGCGAAATGATTAAGTAATTTGCGACGGGCCAACATAAGGTGAAGTCCACAAATAGGATTGAAAACAATTTGATTAATCGAAGAAAGTTTGATCTTTGGTCGGCGAGTCGATATTCCAATCGCGCTCAAAGTTGAAGAGAGAGAAGTTTACTTTCGGAGTTGTAACAGC
Organism: Stylophora pistillata; assembly: GCF_964205215.1. Lineage (NCBI taxonomy): Eukaryota > Metazoa > Cnidaria > Anthozoa > Scleractinia > Pocilloporidae > Stylophora > Stylophora pistillata. The sequence goes on from NC_142525.1 coordinate 10,481,270, forward strand.
TCCCAAGCAACGCAAACCAAAAAACAAACTATTCAGAGGTGTGTTCAACAATGCAGAAAGTTGTCTGAAGAGAGCAGTGGGGGTGCTTAAATACAAAGAAGGAGCTCTAAACAAACTTGAAATGTGAGAAGAATTGAGACACGCAGCTCGATTAATTGTTGCTGTCAGCTGTTGGCTTCAGGCAAGAAACACAATGATACTTAATAACAGAGTAAGGAAAAAAATTATCGCGGTTTAACAACACAATAAACTCAATTTCAGGATTAGTTGCAACAAGGTTCTCACAAGTAATCCGGGAGATAAATGCACCACCTGAAATCGTGATAAAACGGAAAGGAAAACAAGTCGCTGATTTCGCCCTTAGCGGGAAAGCACAACTTACGCGACTCATATAGAATAAATGGTAGTGAGTACTGGGATAAACACACAGTTTCTCCTAGTCATGATTTTTTTTTTTATCGATCGAGAGCGCAGAATATCCAGGTCACCTTGAACTTTAAGCATATGCAAAAACAGGTGGAAGTGTATTCAATGTTTAGTTTCATTAGAAGTTTTTCGAAACTTCCATCGATCAACAATAAACAAACTAAGCCAAAAACAACCTCGGAAATAAAATTACGATATTATTCAGAAAGGGTAATAATTCGACGTGTTAATTTTTCATCGGAAAACTTTTGAAAATCCGTAAACAAGTTCATCAACGGATTATAAAATCAGCCTAGCCACCGCAATTACGGAAACGTGATCCGCAAATCTGTTCACAAGGAAAAACATGCTCACAAATCAAAGCAAAACACCGCTCGCTTTGCCTCGTGGCAGGAGCGTCTTCGCAAAACGCACGTGTTTGCGTTTCATACCTTGAGTCCATATACAAAACGTCAAATTACATCTATACAAAACACGCAGCAAGGCCAACCCCATGTGCGGATAATTCTTAAGGATATGCTCTAGTGCCAAGCGCCCCGCGCATTTTACCAAGATGGACATCAAGTGCACTGTTTACCGTTTACGTCAGTACGCAAGAATATATTGGGACGCTCAAAGAATACCGAAGTATTTTACCAAAGGGGGCTCAATTGTCTCCGGTAGCTCACACCTCGTTTATTTCCCATTAGTTCACCCACATGAAGAGTTAATAGGCTACAAATCTCGTCGACACTGCTCGTGCTTAACAAGCAGACCAAGGACTGATTCGCGCCCCCAACCGCAAGAGATGATTAAATTCCAGCCTAAGTAAGGTCGTGGGAATAATCCGTGAGAAAAATAGATGTAGTGCGTACAAAGCTTTACATCATTCATCTTATTCTGTTTTATTAGCAAACACACCTGTCGTGGTTTGGCTTGCATTGTTTCACGCGCGCACTGTTTATATAACAGTGGCCGGTTCGGCAGTTGTTGATCGCCCGGCCGTAACTGGATTACGCCGTCTCGAAAACTTGCAAATTTAAAGCCACTTTCTTCCTCTGCAATATCGCAAAACCTTCCACGCCGACACTTGATTAACCAAACCTCATTCACCGCGTGAAAAAAAAAATAAGAAATGATTGCCTCACACATCACGCGCGAAGGAAAATGCATGTACAATGCCCAATAAAAGAAAGGAAAAGGGAAAGAACGGCGTTGACAAAGGCTCGTTACGCAAGACCTCAAATCAAGCGACATATCAGTGAACAAGTCACTTGGGGCATTCCAAGACATTATTAGTTCAATAATTACTTAGCGGCTACGAGCATGAAGATTTTATTGTCCGTCGACGCCTATTTCGAACTGTGTCTTTAAGCGTCGCTTATACAACCATCTCTACACGTGTCCACTTCTAAATTAAAGCTACTGTCTTGAAACAATTTTGGCTGATAAACAAATTTGTAATATTGCGAGATATTTAGTGTTTTCGTGCAGGCAGCTCCACAGGAAACTGTCTACTGTAGAAACTAAGTTAATTTCGCCCAGACAAACACTCCAATTAACGGTCGCTAGAAGGGGGCCGAATGGCAGTAAAAGACCACTGTAAAATCCCAAATTTGTGACCGCCAATTGGTAATAAACCACAACTCTGCGAAGACACAAAAGAACTCGCCGTCTAAACCGCTTGGCGGGAAATAAGAATGAAAACAAAGCGTATTTTTACAACACAAATAGAACAATCCAGCTGGGTCGACAAACACCTGCTAAAATGAAAAAGACGCACTCATGCGTCTAAATTAAACTTCTGCTTTGTAAAGTTGTTTTTAAGAAATACTGTCTTTGTTTGGGAAGGGGGCGCGGCCCTATTTCGACCAGACGAGCACTAGGTACTCTTTTTACGAGATTATATTACATGCTCAGAAGAATGATCTTCGGTCGATTTTTCCCTTATTCTCGCGCAGAAAAAAATTTTACCAAAAGTTAACCTAACATCCTAGCTTTCAATAAACTATGCCCTCAATTTCTGTCAACAAACGATTCGCACAAGTGCGCACGGCGTGCAAAAAAAAAAAAAAAAACAAAACAAAACAAAACGGGATGTCACGTCCGAAAGAAAAGGGACGTTCTCTCATTCTTAAAGTTTGCTGTTAGGTAAGTTTACTATGACATCTTCATCAAAAAAAGTTAGTAAAATATTCTAGTTGCAGAGCAACGGTTAGAAAGCTATGCTTGGAGAACAAACATCTCAGATAGCTATGAAATTTCGAACACACAAGCCGGCGCTATCTTTAAGATCGAAAATTGACTCGCGGTGAAAAAAAGAAAAACCTAACCTGAATTTCATTGGAAATGCACGCTTTTGGAATTAAAAAGTTCCTAGAATATATTGCCGTTTGTGAGTTGGATTGTTTCTGGATGGAAATTGAAACAATACGAAGGGAATGAATGACTTTAAGTGTTGATTGACCCACTTTTCAGTGTAGGAGAAACCGTTTGTCGATAAAATGTACAGGCTAGACACTTGATTTGCTACGAATAAATGAATTGCGAGTCTAAAAAGGACTGCCTCGAGATCAACAGACGTTATCAGATGTAAGCATGCGAATTAGGTTTGGTCGGATTCGCCAGTAATTTATTCAGGTCGTAACGAAGCTGTTTAGCGCAGAGGACAAAGTCTCTCGACGAGTGAGACCTTTTCCGTTGGGCAGTGACATAACTCAAGCGATGCATTCTCTGTTGAAAGAAGAACTTGACATCGACTAGTTTAACTGACAGAACTTTCACAAAACTAACAGCGAGGAAATTAATTTGGGGTTAAATTGCAAACTTAACTGAATGGAGTCCCGTAATAGCTTGTCATTGAGTGTGTCAGTTCCTTGGTGCTGCTTGGTAGAAAAAAAAGGGAAATTACAAGAAGTGGGTGAGTAGCAAACTTTTGGCATAAAAGATGTATGAAAATATGTAAAAGGGTTTGTAGTTACACTGTTCAACACAGCAGAAAGCGGAGAGTTAGAATGAGTTATCAGCAAGGACGTACATGTACTTAAATCAAAATTTAACGCAAATGAACAATCCGGACGCTTTCTATTCGATTAACAGAAATGATCCACTATCCTGCCATTTCGAAGAAAAATGTTATCACGTACAACATGAATAACGACACTTCTAACAAATTAAATGAACAGTGCCTGCGGAGAAAGTTTCACGAGCAACTTTTAGAAAACTGAATTTATCTAAATAGTGATCTACGCCCGCTTTGTAATTAATCCAACGTGTTCTTGAGCGCGATATGTTTTTCCCTCAGGCGATCCAAAGCAATTTTTTTTTTTTTATAAAAATCGGCTTGTACATCTTTCGATATCAAACTATATCATTCGTGACGCTAAAGAACTTCCGAAAGTTAAGCCCACGATGATAAATTAGCTTTAATTACCATACTCCAGATCAGTTATCCTTCACTTCTAATCATACCTATCTGATAATGTAGGGATTTTTCTAAAGCTTCTCTGCGGTTCGACTATGGAAAGTTATCACTATTTACTCAGCTCATACGTAGAAACATAAATTCCGAAAAAAATGGAGAGTGGGTGTACGTTTTTTCTTCGTGTCAAAGCCTTTAATCCGCTAGTTATTAATCCTCGCTGTTAATGTTTTGACCTGAAAAACAGCCTAAGTACCTTAAGCAGCTTTTAATGAGTGTAAAATTGAAAGAATGCAGACAACCTCAAATTAGTTGGGAGCCATGGATATGTGGCTTCAAATGCTTTCCTACCAAATCCTTTTTTCTTTATTAAGAATAATAACATTACCTAGCACGAACGTCTTATCATGCACGCAAAGACGGCTTTTCTTCAATTCTTAAGCTAGCGGTATAAAACAGGTACTCTTCAAGCTGTTTCTCTGAACTTATGTACCTAGATGAGACAGTAATTGACAAATTGAAATACCCCTCTCCTTAAAAATTTAGTTCTGTTTCCAATCCAAATGTCTGTTAATTTTCCAAGGGATAATTAAGTAATGCAGTTTTAGAACAATACCGTTATTAAAGTTGGGGTAAAGACAAATTTGAGCCAAAGATTTTTCGTATCATGCTCAAAATTCTTTGAGTTATGTCATGATAGAAAGGCTGATTCAAACTACAGGAAGATAAATTGTTTACACGCACAATACTAGACTATCATCGACAGTATCCAGACCCCCTTGGCATTGGACACCCAAAGAATTGGGAAAAGTTTTCGAAAAAAAAGGAAAAAAATTTGGGGAAACCCGCAACCGTGCAACAGAGTATTGTAGTCATGTACGGGATCATAGAGTTTGGAACATCATTTATTTCGCCTTGTAGTTCACAACACGTCTTATCAGCAACATCTAACGACTACCGTCCGAGGATTTAAGAGACCCCATCATCCTTTTTTTACCACTTGTGTTTGCTCCAAAATTGGTCCGAATTCAATTGCATGCGTGGGTCGAGCAAAACATACTGATAACCTGGTTTCATGCTCAGCATTTAAGAAATAACTGGTGGATTTTGCGTAATATAATTCTCTACCATTCTAGAATTTGCTCTAAAATAGTGTGTTTATTAAACAAGTGGGTCCTGAAGCACATAACTTTCATATGTTAAATGTATTTTAATATATTTGTAACTTGGTTCTGTTGAAGGACTTTATGTTATGCATTTATTGGTTACTCCAACATTAATGTTCCAAAAATTCTTCCTCTCCATTTATACTTAAGGGCCGAGGAAAACACGTTAATAAACTGACCCTAGTAACAGTATTTAAGGTGTACGGTCAAAGGAATTAAACTCAACCCTTCAGTGGTGACAAAGATTATTTTCTCCAAATGTGGTCTGTATTCCTTTCTGCCCCTGGAAACTGTCTATGTCACTTTTCATGTCTTGTTCCATGCAAGGTTCTAATGGGAAACGCGTTCCGCGAGTTAACGAAAAATGGCGCAGCTCTCAGTCAAAAAGTAAAGTGCAAATTCTAAATTAACTGCAACTTGCTTAACGTTTTTCTACTATATATTCCATCATTAGCTACCCTGGTATTGCAACATTCCAAGAGCATACGCAGTTTAAACGCAGATGCACACAAAATGAAAACTTCGAGACTGAACAGCCAACACTGACAGCGAGCATGGAAGGTGCGGAAAGGAGGTAAAGTGCTGAGCTGATCAAGACTGAAGAGAAATCGAAACGCAAGCAGTGGACAAGACTGATAACGAGAAAGAAAGAAGTGAAAAGAATGTGAAAAGTTGGGTTGATCAAAACAGAAGAGAAAACCAAACACGAAGGCAGCGGACAAGTTGTTTTTCAAGAATCAGGAAGGACGAGATGTCGCACACAAAACTGTCGCATGGAAACTAGGACCCATAAGATAGAGGGAAGACTAGAGGACGGATCCACTTCAAGAAATGCACAATAGGATGGCAAAGGAAACGAAGAGGAGGAAGTGGGCAAGTCGTGCTCTAGGAATCAAAGAAGGGACGCAACACATATTAAACGATCAAGTGGACACAGAGAGTAACGGAGCAGTGAGAAAGACCAAAGGAACAGCATGGCTTGAGACACTACAGCACAAAAATAATCAAATGAGCTTTGTTGATTGGAGTGTGAGGCTGAGGTATCTGCTATTGCCTGTTATAAAAACGGTAGAAGAAAGCGGACTTCTTCTACTGATCCCCATCATGGCTGTAGGAAATGATGCTAAAACTGTCTTGCCAAAGAATTGTTCACAAATCGATAGTGCGACTGTGAGCTGTTCATTTTTTAGGCCGGGCCGACATGTATTGATTAATGAGTAGGTTTGCAACCAGTATTAAAAAGACAAAACCAAAACTGAGCTCAGAGAAGTAAATGCAATATATAACTGACTCAAATGACCGATGGATAATGAATCACGCTATACTGCATCCTTACCACGGATGACATAGATTAATGCTAACTTTCCCTTCTGTCCGGCTGGATGTACTTTTGGACTGCAAGCAAGTTATTAGGAACTTGCTAATTAATAAGATTCATCATAATTATTGTGTCACACTTCCTCAAGGTTTCAAGATCTCACTAAATGCAGGCTAGCCTAGAATGTTCACCTCTCTGCTGAAAAACGAATTTCAATGAATTTGTTACCCACGCAAAGTAAAGAAACAACAGCAACCACTGAACCTGGAATAAATTCTCACAGCGTTTATGACTTCTGTCACCTACAAAGTTGGCAAACTTGTTCTGTGACCATTTACCTAATCCGTAAGCTTGCACAACCTTCTCTAAACTTTTTTCCATGAGACAGGAATTTCTATCTTATGTTTACTGCAGCTGTACTTCCTAAGAAATTTTCCTCAAGGTTGTACCATTGAATTCACAAGAACTTAACAAAAAAAATGAACATTTCTTGATATGCTTTGCAAAAACAACAAACAGGTCAGGGTTTCCAAATCATGCAAGTGCTCAGCCTCAATGGCCTTAGTGTGATATGGCGTTGATAAATGAGTGTTACATGGGTGTATTTTGTTTGCGTGAGAGAGAGGTTCTCCTCGATTGTTTTTACCCACCCCACCCCACCCCTTTTCTCCCTTGTGGGAGTTTCATGGCTACACCGCCAGATATACCAAAAACACGTTTTGTTTTTGTTTTGTTTTTTGTTGTTGTTTTTTTTTGGGGGGGGGGGAGGGGGAGCTGGTCTCTCAACATACATGTCATAATCAGAAAAAAAGAAAAAGAAATACAGTATTCCATGGAGTAGTCCTGTGATTTACGAAGTTTGTCAGTAAGGTCCAACTGTCTTAAATCTTAGTTCTACCAGAAGCAAATCTCCAAACGTCACTACTCAAAGCCTTAATTGACAAAGTAACTTTTCACATAAAAAATGCGATGATTCTACTCCCAGTCACCCATTTGAGGCTTTCAAACTGTTTGCTGCTACCCCCAAAAATGAACGACATAAATTTGAAAAAAATGTACATGTAAAATTCTTGACAAACTCTTGCTTTTGCACTTGGCGACTGCTAACATGAACAACGAACAAAGGGAAACTTCCAGGGAAGAAAGGGTTGACACCAGCACCTAGGTCAATATTTTTTCACCAAAACTTCCCAAGGGGGACAGGAGTAACTAAGTTCACATTACTAGCTGCATTTTCTTAATACCAAACTGGTCTGCCTAGTACCTGTTAGGATTGTGACTCTCTCTCAATCTATTGCACCCTCGAAAAGGTCTGACCAGGGACCTGTTTCTCAAAAGTCCCTATAACTTAACGGGCCCAAAACCATAATTATTTTAAAATCAAAATTTAAACAAGAGAGAAGCAGTTTCTAACACTCTAATTAGTCCATCTTGTATTTTTAGCTTATAGCTTTTTTGTATCATTTTCAAAACCTCTGAACCTTATGAAAATAAGAACAGCTTTACAGGCCAGTTAAGTTGCCTGGACCTTTGAGAAATGAGCCCCAGGTGGGAAACAGTTGGGAAAAATTGATGGTAAATTTCTAAGGGCTATGAAGGAAGTAATCATCTGCCATATTCTGGCTGGTTGTCATATGCAATATACAAAAATGCAAAAATAAATGTATATCAATACAATAGTTACTACCTAAGCAGAAGCAAGTAAAAGTCATGGCTGGCAAAAGAAATTATTCTTTTGCACAACTGTCCCCTCTGTCTGTCTCCATTAAATTCTTTCAATCCCTCATCATTGTATATACTAAGCTTGATGTGACTGTTAATGGCAACACCAAGGTTATGAAAATGAAGACAGCATCTTTGTGCAAGCTGTATTTTAGCTGCAATTCTTAGCTTGCCACCTCACTGATATGAATTTGACTAAATACAGGGTTCATACCCTTTTTCATAAACAAATTTCAAGGACTTTTCTAGGACTTTTCCAGGCTCAGATTGATTTTTCCAAGACTCCAAATTTGACATTAAACCTTTTCATTCTCAAGATTTCAAAATCAATTCTCCTCACTGCCTATACATATTTCTCATATCCTAGATTTTTAAAATGTTTATTGCTTGATTTAAGCTGATTACCACGACTATCTAGAACCTGTATTCTTTTCTCAGGACTTTCCAGTCCTGGAAAATGTCCAAATAAAATTCTAGAACCCTGTAAATATGAGCCCCGCTTAAAGTTATCTCTGTTCTAAGGGAAACTAATTCAGATAATTTACTACCAATTGAAAGAACATAAACTTTGTGACAGTCTTTCCTGCCTCTGTCATCTTAGTACTAAAACTGTACTTACATTCATGAAAATATCTTGTGCATAATTGTCTGTGTCTGAGTCCCACAGGCATCTGCATGCTACCCTGAAAATTTAATTTTCATGCATGCTAGTACAAACTTCTGGTATGCAAGGTCAGATTTTTTGTCACAATGAAAGTGACAGATACAGTGTTATGTCCCTGAATGAGCATATTTTCATGGAGGGTTGCAGAAAGTTCACTTTTCTGTGTTCTTTGATACGACTTAAAGGACAAACAGAAATATCCTTTCTTCTGTAACAACAGGAAAATGCTCCTTTCTAGGTAAATTTTAAAAAGAGACCTTTGTCATATTTGACACAAGGTTTGAGAATTGGGGAATATCACTCAAGGAATATCACTGGATATCTCTCTGCTTTAGCTGGTATGAATTTGATTACATGATGTATCTCAGGGGCCAATTGCACACACAAAAATATTTTATGGATTGGTATTGTAAATATGCCCCATTATTATCCAACTACACCTACACGAGTACAAATAACACCATAGACAAGTACAAATTGCACGTGCTATTTGTACTCGTCTATTTTAGTACTGGTTAAAACAGGTTTTCTTGCATCGCGCAAGCAAAGAATTGGATTGTAGTTACGAAAAAAAAAACAAATGATGGACAATTTGAATCATATTTCTGACGACGAAAAGTCAGAATGGCTGGCAAATATAGATCCAGGTTCATTAGATGAATCGAACGAAGAAAAATAGCTTGACGACCAGAAAATTTCTTCATTTAATGAAGAAAATAGAAACAGCAGCACAACAACGTGCCAATTCCGTTCCGCTTCGCATACTTCTGTCACACACTCCCCGTAAATAAACATCCGCGAAATTCACCCGCACTGAAATAACAGTTTGGTGTGTTGGATAATAAATAACTTATTAGACGTTTTGTTGCGTAGTATCGCTGAGTATTTTTACTCATTATTTGTATTTTGACTCGCCCTATGGGCTCGTCAAAATATGGCACAACTCGTAAAAATACTCAGCGATACTACACAACAAAACGTCTAATAAGATATATGTATTGGCTATTGGCTCATTTAGTTACATGATGTATTTACACCAATCATGCGGCAAGTGAGAATAAATATTAATAGGGGAGAGTGTAAGGATAAATACAAAATATGTCCAAAACAACTTATGACTCAACATGTTTCTCAACAAATTTCTCACTGAATTACAAATAAACATCTAACATGATAATTCTTATAATTGAACAAATATTTCTATTTGAGCGCAATTGGTAAAAACACATTACGTGACTGCATCCCCCAGCTAAAACTGGGGGATATCCAAGGATATACCCCAAGTGATATTCCCCAATTTTCAAACCTTACGCCCATTGCAAAAAAAACCTTGCGCAGCTGTTGATAGAAGGAACACGTTCATAAAATCGTACCAGAGAACATATTAATTTTATTAAGGAAGTGAACATCCCACACCATAAATGGTAAGCTGTTTGTAAACATTTTTCCTGCATGCTGAAAAATTTTTGAATAATAATAAACGCAATAGCCTCCATTTGGCACACACACAAAAAAATTGCTCATATATTTATTTTTCCTTGGACATCATCTGTTCCTCAAGCTTTGCTCTTAGAAAAATGTTCACATCTCAGAACCAATAATATCAGCGGATGAATATCGGTGCATATTTTGACACCAAAAACCATAAAACTGCAAATGAAATTGAAAGACTTACTTAACCCCTTCTCCTCTTTGTTCACCAATGACAACTTGGACAATAAATTTGTATCTGTCCAAATCAAGTTCTGCAATACAATGAACACAAGAAAAACACTGAAGAAATTTGAAATTTGGCTAAAAAATTAAAGTACCCAGGGCTCGACACTAAGGGTTGCCAACTAGCCCCAAACTAGTAGAAATTCAGTTTTGGCAAGGGGTTTTCAATTTCCACCAGCCAGTTTGGTTAGTAAACAAACTGAAATTGTTGTAACATCTAAGTTGTCACTTGCCACTTGGCCTGTAAGTTGAAAAGTCAGTGTCAAGCCCTGGTACCAAGTGTAATTATCTAACGGTTATCTTTTGGTGTTCACCATTTTGCAAATATTCAATCGCAAAATCGTTGATGCCTAAAAAGCAGATATCATTATAAGTAGTATTATCACCTAAAATCACTTCGAATTCTTGAATATTCAATATGTAAAAGGATTGCTCTACAGCTTTTTTGCAATTGATACCTAAATCCCAAGTTAAAGTTGTTTCAAAGTTTCCATTTGGCAAATCTAAAACTGCAATTTGGTCCCTAGCTATAACTAATTAATGAGAGTTTAAGCCCCAGCGAAACAAAATCAAGAACAAAACCTTTGAGAAGGACATTTTGCAACCTACATACACTTCAACTTCACTAAAACTATGTAATAAGAATGTTACAATCAATGAATTTGAATATGTGAAAAGTATATAAATTATATGTACTGTAGTTTCAAGAAACGTATGAAAGTGATCCTTGCAGTAATGAATCCTACCTATTTAAATAATACAGTGTTTCTGTCGAGGAACTATCAGCTGATAGTTGCCCCGCGGAAATTTGATGTTCTTAAAACAAATATGCTAGTTTTAAGAACATCAAATTTCCAAGGGGCAACTATCAGACCGATAGTTCCGAGACATAAACACTCTATTGTTTTTATTGTTCACCACTAAATTTTCTTCTGCCCCTACAGCTTGTCACAAATGTCAATAATTCACAACCGTACATTGGCTAAATAATACGTTATACCTGTCAGAATTGAAAAGTCACTGTTTTTCCAATCTGCCTAACTTCGCGGCCGTCAAACTATTCAAAACTTTTCATGGATGAGTACTATCAATCCAGGTATTTTCCATGGACGTGCACTATCCATCCGGGTATTTTCTGAGGGCGGGCACAATGGGCTGATAGTGTCTCTCCACGGATGAACACTATCGCATCATGTGATCGATTTAAACCAATAAAAACCGGAGAAAATTTAGTGGTGAACTATAAGAAGTAGTATCTAGAAATAAGGCCTGGAAAACAATTCAGGCCTGTACAGGATTTGAACCAATGACCTCTGTGATACAGGTGCAGTGCTCCACCAACTGAGCTTAAGAGCCAACTGGGAGCTACTACATATTAAGTAGCGTTCATAACTGCGAGGATTCCTTTCATACAAGAATGTTACAAGTAAACTTGGTAAATGATCATCAATGGTTAGTGTAGTATAACTAGTGTTATTACACATTACAGTTTTAATGAAAAATCTGATTGAGAGCATTTGATACAACACACATGATAAACAGGTACTATCTGATAATACATGATAAAGGTATTATTTGCATTTATCATGTTGAGTCCAAAGTCTGCCTAGTTTCTGTGCTGGTTGTTCATGTAGTGTTTTCCAAATTTTGCAAACTCAAGGAGAAACTCAAATTGGCTGCATGCTTTTAAAAAATGTGTAATAACACAACTACTGAATTGTGTTTTTGAATGATATTATGACATATCGAACCTTGTGTCTGATTTATCATACTTATCCTCATCAACCAATTGCTTATTTACAGGCTACTGTAACACAATTTAATGTATTTATGTACCGTCTAGTGTTAGTATAGTTAGTTTTACCAATAGCTTGGTAGGAGCAGGGCTCGACAATAATGGAAGCTAGATTAAAGCCACAGGCTAGTAGAAATTCAGTTTTGGCGAGTGGTTTTCCATCTCCACTAGCCAGTTTGGCTAGTAAGCAAACTGAAATTGTCATAACATCTAAGATGTCACTAGCTACTTCAGGCTAGTAAGTTGAAAGGTTAGTGTCGAGCCCTGAAGAGGTGAAACTTTGTTGGTACTGCTAGTAAAAATGTAAGAAATGTAAATTGTGTATTGTATGTAATGTCACTACTGTTACATATGTCAGTAAGTTGCCGCTAACGTTTATATTGTCACAAATGCTATTATTAACCTTTGTGAATATATGATAATCATTTATGTGAACTGTGGTTGAAGAAATGAGTATAACAACAATCTTTGCAGTAATGAACACTACTTAAGCAATATTGAAAATAGGGCCAGAAAAAAAATACAGGTCTGTACAGGAGTCAAACCAATCCATGACGACTTCAGCACGGACAAAGTGTGTACTTCTGCGAACCCCACTCAAGTGGGGTTCGTGCATACGTATGAGCTCTGTTACCTAGTAACGCGTGACGTATTTTACGCCATGTTTCACTGGGAGTCTTTGATGGAAGCTGTGTAGTATTAAGCCAGTTTGGATGCGATCGGAGAAACTAAGGATAGATCGAGAAATTCGAAGCAAACTGCGTTAAATCTGCAAAGCTTTGTTTGCTAAGTGGAAGCATGTTACAGTTCAACAAGCAGTTTAGTAAATGGTTTTGATCTTTGAAACACATAAAGATTCTGTCCATGGAAAATTATGCAAATTCACGCCTGAAATGAAAGCGAACCATAATTTGAGCTTTTTGTTTACAAAAGCTTTGGTGCTATTTAGAACTAAATATCGGTCTTCCTAAAGCGAAGACATTGTTCACAGAAGGAAATTTTGCATAGGTAAGGGGTGCTTATTTACTGGTCTTTTTTATTTCAATATCTTGTACCGTTTGTCTTGATTTAGGGCACAATTCCATTTTGTTCTTGTAGCCGGCATAAAGAAACGAACTGGATGTTTGATCTGTGATCTCTCGTGGATCACAAACACAGCGATTCCACTCTGCATTCCAGCCGTCAAAGGACACAATCGCGAAATTATCATTCACTTCTTTAACAGTGCATGCACACCAAACTCCTTCTTCATCGACTGCTTCTGCTTTGAAGCCAACAGTTTTTGGAAGCGATATCTCATTTTTTGTCAACTGTGCCTTAATTTTGCTTAGGCGACCACAACAGGTTTGCGATTGAGAACGCCAGTCAACTTGTTTTGAAGAATTTGCAATCGGTCACTAGGATACTTAAGGGTGTCCAATATCTCTCAGCAATTCTAGCACCTCATTGCGCATGTGTCGATTAAAACTGGAATACTTAATGAATTACACACTTTATCTGTGTTGAAGTTGTAATGACCTCTACGATACTGGTGCAGTGCTCTACCAACTGAGCTAACAAGCCAAATGGGAACAGTGGTCATTGCGTTGTTTTGTGATCGGTCAATGTAAAACGCAGACTGCGGACTGTAGACCGGGGGTAAAATGCAGACTGAGGGTAAAATGCAGACTGCAGACCAGGGGTAAAATGCAGACTGAGGGTAAAATGCAGACTGCAGACCAGGGGTAAAATGCAAACTGAGGGTAAAATATTAATAATAAAAAAACGAGTCTTAGGATGAAATAAAGATCATACCCCTAAAATAATGTCACGTCAGGACTCACGAAATACACAAAGGCCGCTTCACGCAGTATAAAAGTCACGTCATCTCCAAGTCACATGGCACTATAAAATGTCGGAAAATGAGGACAATGATCTCCTGGTAATTTTCGATAATTTGCGTTAATGTCATTCACAAACTATGCTCGAAACCTACAAGTTTACCTTGCCTTTTTGTTGTGCTGTCGTGTTTTGCTTGCCCTGTCTTCCAAACAATTCCAAGGCCATATGAAGAATTTGAACACTTAGAGAGTTACTTGGTCCCAGACCAACTCGCGAAAGCACAATTCAAAATGGCCGACTTGTAAACAAAGGTAAGAAGCCTTACGATCAGTTTGGGTGCTTTTGGGAAACTTGGTTCAACAAAATGGGGAGTTCAAAAACTCGAGGTTGATAATACGTTTGAATAAGGTAAATAAACGCCTTTTGGTTCGAGTTTTCGGGATTTTGAAAAAAAAATTACGGGTACGGGTAGGAACACTCCCAAGTCTTGTTTTTTTATTATTAATATTTTTAATCTTACCCTCAGTCTGCATTTTAACCCTGGTCTGCAGTCTGCATTTTACCCCTGGTCTGCATTTTACCCTCAGTCTGCATTTGACCCCCGGTCTGCAGTCCTCAGTTTGCGTTTTACACTGACCAGTTTTGTAATAAACCCGTGAAGTGAATATATGATAATCATATATGTGGACTACCGCTAAAGAAACAAGTATAAGAGCGATCTTTGCAGTAATGAACATGGCATGTACTTAAGCAGTAGTGAATACTAGGATTGTAAGTTATATATTGTTAAAAAAAAGTTAGTATTGCAAACAAATAAAAGACAGTTGCTATTAAAGAGGGGGACTTTGGGATTTTCGGTTTTGCAGTTTTGACTGTTTTTTGGATCAGTTTTTGGTTTTTGGGCCAAAAAGGTTCGGTTTTTTGGTGTTGATATTCAGAGCGGTTTGAGGATTTTACGTGTTTTTGCATTCGATTTTCAGTTTTCACGAAAACTGATGCGGTTTTCGGTTTTTCCTTCATGACCTTTTTAAAGGTGAAAATGTAGTTGTTTTGTCAGGTTTGCATGTGGTTTTCGGTTTTGCTGCCTTTTTTCGTCAGTTTTTCGGTTTTAGAGGTTTTTTCTCCGGTTTTGCAGTTTCCCAGAGACCCCAATGCCCCCCTCCTAAAATATATTTCTACTGGCCAAGGAAATCAAAGTAGTTGCAGCTTGAAGAACACGAACAAAAACAGATCAAAAGTAAGCTGTGACATATTGCTGTCAAGGGAAGATGCATTTGTATTAATTTCATATAAATCTTATTTTGTATTTTCATCTAGGTTTGAATCGATTTTGTATTTTCATAAAAAAGTAAAGTTGCTGTCAATGATAGGTTCGGAAAGCCGAACGATTTCAAATCGTAACGATCTACTACTCACTCATGAGTAAGAGAAAGAGCAGATTTGCCAAACTCCAAAACTTACCTTTCAGTTTTTCTTTCACTGTCTCAGAAATGTGTTTACACCATGCAGTGGCTTCCTCTGAGCTGTATTTTTTGCCTGATAGTTCGTCATTCAAAACATCATGAATAATTGCTTTTACAGAAGCAGGACGGAATCTGATCAGTGCATCAAACAAAGAAATTTCATGACACAACGAAGAAACACCAATACGTAAAGGAAGAGAAGATAAATTTACGTAAAATCGCCAGGTACGAGGTTTAAATGAGGGCAGAAAAATGCGGCAATAATATACTTACTTGTGCTTGAAATTAGGTCGAATATTATAAGAATTGGACAGGTCTTCAGGCATCCTTCTTTTTTCCCGAAACTGGAGAGGTCATGAAGGGTAAATGCTAAATAATCGCAAAGTTGAACTTCAAGTACTTAAAAAATGGCGGCGAACAAAAGCAAATCTTATATCACCATGACTACGAATCGATACAAGGCTTGTACCCAGGACTAAGAGGTTTGCCCTGGCTCGGTCAACTATCAAGATGCATGGCTGCGCTGCATAACTTGGGAAGGAATGAAAGTCAACTAATTAACTCCTTCTTTGGAGGAAGAGAAAGGCAAAGGATCATTCCTGGATTAAAAGTGGATATGTGAGTCCCATGGAAGAAAGATTCTGTCTGATAGAATGCATATCATTATGCAACTAAGGCCAATCTTTGAGAAAATTTTGCCCGAAGTAGTTCCAAAAAAAAGTTATCTTGTTATGGACCAACATAACTGGGAGGGGAGGGAGGGGGAGTAGCAGTACTCGCTTCGTGCCACTGAAACCAGTGTAACAATACTTCTTGTCCCACTCTCGTTCACCACCCCTCCCCCCCCCCCCCCCGTGCGTTATTTAAACTGGGATCACCTCCGGCTTCGGCCAATAGGCTGACCTAGCTTTTCTTCCATGCTTCTATTCTTCATGGTGACCAAGTTACATTATCTACTCAGTTGATAAAACCAAATTATCCTGTAACTCCCTCAGCCAACGCATCACCACAGTTTCTCCAGAAAATAGTTTAAGTACTCCTTCCCGCGACAGTCTAAGAAAGTTTGCCGGATTTCCAACGAACTTCAAAACAAAGTTTCGGAGAGATTTCAAATTTTAACAAATTTTCAAGTTGTTATGATTTATTTATTATCTTCATCTTTACTCCTGAGTAGTAAGTAACAGTGCGGGAATGAGTGTTTTTCAAAAAGTCCCCAGACAGAATGACCCGGCTACTGCCCAACCTCGTTCCCAGAGCCTTTTACCTTAGTTGGCCTGGGAACGAGATTGGGCTAAGCCTATCACTCAGTCCCAATAACTTAAATCCCTGCAGGTTAACTAGGCTACGAAATCACTCACACAGAATTTAATGCAAAAAAAGAAAAAAAAAAAAGGTTTTATTGTTTCCGGAAGAGCAAATAAAATTTCTTCACTGTTTTTTAAGTATCCTACAGTCAAATCTACAAATTGTGATCTCAAGCGCATACAAAGGGTAGCCTAGACATCCAAAAAAAACACACAGCTAGTATTGCAGCCTATCGCACAATCATGTAAATCAAACAGTTTTCTCTCGGTTCTCATTCTCAATTTTCTTGGCGCGCGGTAAGTTCATATTCACAGCGTCCATGATTATCAAGTCCATGTAATCCAGATGGTCCACAGGTACGTTCCCTTTCGATAACCTTTTACCGCCATTTTTCCCTGCGTTTGGGTGACGTTCCCATTTTGTTGGTTCGTTCGCGTTCGAGCTTCGCCTAGGAGGCTGTTGCAAAACATTTGGATTTGCGATGATGGTCTCACTGATTCTACCGCCGACTTCATCCTCTTCTTTTTGTGCTCTGAGACATACAACAAGTTCAGTATTTTTTACTATTGCTATTATTTACATTTAAGTATGAAAATGACAGCTATTAGCTGCTAAGGGAGCAGTTTTTTTAAATTCTGGATGAAAAGGCTATAAAAAGAAGCGATGAAGATTCCTTCCCAGGCCTCTCGTGGCAAAGCTCGTTAAAGCTCCCACTTAGCCGCTACCTAGCTACTTAGGCTAGTAGATTAAAACTTACTTTCTTATTTTCTGCATTCTGATGATGACGATAGAGATAAACAGAATCACGAAAAATAGGAACAGTACAGAGAAACAAAGAAACCCAATGGTCACATACAAAACTGCAATGAAAAAAAATAAGTCATCAGGTGACATCGACTACAAGTCGTAAACGGATTTTCGCTGTTTACTCGAGAGCGTTCTTGATTTAGTTGAACGTGAGCTCATTTCCCAATTCCCGACCAGCGACTGGTAATTTATCCCACGCTTCTGGAGGATTCTAATTCTTGGTGACTCAAATTTCGCGGTAACGCGAACTAAAAATTGATTCAAGCCAAAATTGAATAAGCGCGAAATTTAGGGAGAATCAAGTTTGGTCGGAGAAGATAAGAGTCATATTATCGGAAAGAACTGTCATCCGCTAGTCCTTAGACTAATCTTGGCTGTGGTACACCAAAAATGTGGTGTAGGGAGGGAAGGGAGAGGGGAGGGGAGAAGAGGAAAAGGGAGGGAAGGGAGGGGAGGAAAGGGAAGGGAGTGAAGGGAGTGGAGGGAAGGGGAGGGGAAAGGCAGGAAAGGAGAGAGATTGAAGAGGAAGGGAGGGGTGGGAAGGGAAGAGAGGAGAGGGGAGGGAAAGAGGGGTTGATCTCACCAGTCATACCAGATGATTTCACAATGTTTCCTTTTTAAGACAGAGGTCCGTCAGAAGCACCGAGGGTCTGACACATCCCTCCTTCCTTATTTACGCCTTTGATAATGGCAATGGTAAATCATAATAGATTTCATGAATGTACGAATTCTTCTGGCCAAGCTTATTTATAAGTCGATCATCGTTGATTAAAGAAATATAACAACTAGCATTTTCTTTCGTTAGTTTAACTGAAAATGTGACAGTTGTAGTTTGTGCTCGTGGGAAAACTTACGTAGGTTATTGTCATTCAACAGGTCGTCCAGCTTGCTACCATTTGTCAGCCCTGAAGAAAATTAAAGTGTGTTTTTTAAGTTCCTGAGCTAAGAGGGACCAGTCATTATAATTATTTGTGGTCTGGAAGGAGAGAGAGGGGTTCCAAAGCACTCTCTGGGGGAAGCGCATGGTTGAAATGATGACCAAAATACTCCTTACTCCACACCCTCTGGGCGAGAAATGATTAACCGGTCTATTAAAAATGTTAACAAACGTACTGCTAACACACTAACAAAGTATTTCTGGCTTTGGGTTTTAATTTACTGTTGATCAAAGAACATCAAGTCGTTAGACAGATCCTAGCTTTTCATTGACGAAATACTAATGTAAAAGTTCAAACTCGTATGCCTTCCCAGTATTTATTGTTAAAATCAAATATTTTATAGTCTAAAAATTGAAAAATTGCTGATCAGCTGCATCATCTGAAATAAGAAAAATACCCTACACAGGGGTTGGGGACCTGTGAATTTTAATCGCTTGAGAGAGACTGAAAGATTTTGTTTGTGTCACGAGAAAATGTACTTGATCTCCCCCCATAAGGACGACTAATTTCCCCTTGAAAAACACGTGATCCTCCAAATTCCGCTCTCAGGTGATAGCTAATGACTGTTTTCTTACATGAAGTAATGTTAGATATAATTTAAGAGATACATAACAATACGGAATTTTTTTTATAAATATTTTAAAATGCTAATATGAACAAAATCATAAAAACAAAGAGATACTATCGAAAATGATGTAATACGCGAGTGTTAATGAGGTAGCAAGTTTGATTGGTTGATATGAACGAAGCAGAAGTGAATTGAAAGCGTTGATTGATATTCGATGCTAAAATGATATGACCATATTGTAATAATAATATTATTAAGAGCCAAGACAGGAGGTTTTGTTTTAAAATTCCCCTCTTAGAGTATAGTGATTGGATGCCATTCAAGAAATTTCTCATAACAACACAATTGAATTGTTATCAAAAGCGCTGACTGATTGAAATGCTATTTAGCTTGGGATGGCGTCACCTGCTGTCAATTCTATTGTGTAAAATTATTATTACAATAGATCTTTTGAATTGCTTCGATCTTTTAAAATTTTAATAATATTTTTTATATTGAACATATTTGTTGCTGATATCGGGTTCATTTAAATGATCAATTTATTTTCCTGTTTTTGTACTTATAACGATTTCTGATTTATAACAACTTTAGATTTGAATTCTTTGTCAATAAGTGAATATTAAAATTTTAAGCCATTCCAACAATAAAAAATTTTAGTTTAAGCCTTAGTGGCCTTTCTTGAATACGCTTGCAGCTATATCTAGTACATTGTAGCAAAACACTTCAAAGAAGGATAACTTACCTGTTGATGCCAATATGAAAAAAATCTTGAAAACAACTGAGCGATTTTTAGATGCGTCATCCATTGAAACTGAAAAACTGCCAAATGGTTTATTTACACCAATTTCCTTTACCAACGTCGACGAGCGAGATTCTTAAATCTGTAATGGAGAGAGCAAACTCCGATAGCGGGACGACTCAGCTCTGGATAAAATAAAACTGGCTTCTAACAAACGACTTGGTATAGAGCTTCAGTGAGTTCAGCAGCTCACGAAACGAAAGCAAATAAGTGTTTTGCTATCCTGGACTCCTTGAATCACCTTTGCGTTGTTCAGTTTGACCATATAACACTTTGCCTGGTTTTAAATATTCTATCTCAGTGCGAAATATGCGTCAGTTGCTGCGTTAAATGTATTCGCTCTCTGACACCAATGTCGATCAACCATATCGCATGATAATGCAAGCATATCTATTTCTAATATACAATTCCAGTCTCTCTCGGTTTTGAAACATTTCGATGGACAAAAAAAATTTGTCGGTACTACAATCGGGACGCGCAGTCCTAAAGCTTATAATTATCCCCAGAAACATTGTTAATTTGCTTGTCATTAAGGAAATATTGAAAACTTTGAGGGAGATGACAAAAGAATTTCCAAGATCATTTAAGCCTTGGAAACAACACTAGATCGATCTATCTAATTACTTCCTATTTTTGCTCTTCTGATATCATGATCAGGTGCCGGCAGGAGAAAATTATATTTCTCTCAGGGGAACGATCATTAGTTATCAATTCAGGGGGGTCAGATCGGAATTTGGTTGTGTCAAAATAAACTTTACCTGACCCGCAAAAGGCTCTTTATATTTCTAATACCCCCCTCACAGGCAGTAAATTTTCCACAGTCCTCCCCCTTTAAATTCTATTAGAGATGATTTACCCCTCCACCGTTCCCTCTGAAAACCAAGGGTTTACCCCTAAAATCCTCCGAACCCCCCTGCCCCTCTCCCCTAAAATTGTCCCTTGGATGAATTACATTCATACCTATACCAAAACTGCTGATTTTTTAAAGAATTCTAGTCGGAGTGCAGTGGACAATTCACGATAAGGGAGGGGTTAGTGGGGATAAAACGGTTGAGATTTCGAATTTGCCGCTCGCTAGCACCGCAACTCAACGGAAATCATTATAGGTTAGAAATGTAAACATATCCGCCAAAAATAGCGTTTACTCGAAGATTTTTTCGCTAATACAAAAAGCATCATGTATACAAAGTCTTGATGAAGCTAGCAATACAAATAAAATGAATAAAGGCTGATAGTTTCGAAAGAAACTGTTTGGGGCTGCGTCGGTGTGGATAACGAAATAATTTGGATATATCAACAAAGTTGGAATGGTAAATTGGCCACCGTAACGATTACAAAAGCTGACGTTTCGAGCGTTAGCCCTTCGCTCCGACGAAGGGCTAACGCTCGAAACGCTCCGACGAAGGGCTCGCTCCGACGAAGGGGTAACACTCGAAACGTCAGCTTTTGTAATCGTTACGGTGGCCAATTTACCATTTCATCTTTGTTGATATATCCAAATTAATACAAATAAAAGCCCAGGTGGTGGAGACTTTTTTCGCGTTTGACGCGTATTCTTTCACTTTACAGAAGCGGAAGAAGTGCTTTCTTCTTCAACATTTACGGCCTCTTGCTTGCGCACCGGAAACCTGGTAAATTTGAACTTTTTCTCTCTCTCTTTCATTGGATTCTGCAAAAAAAAGTATACATAATAAGTGTCCGTACAATTTAATGATGAACGATGCCACTGCACAATTCATGAAAAGTCCTTTATTTTTTTCAAGAAGTAGTGTGGGAAATAAGAGGATTTTGCCTTCAAAAGGGTCACGGTGCAGACTTGGTGCAGACTGGTGCAGACACAGTGCAGACACGGTGCTTGGTGCAGACACGGTGCAGACACGGTGCTTGGTGCAGACACGGTGCAGACCGGGTCACGGTCCAGACCTCTTCCAGTTTTTCCGCATCTATGCCGGCTCCAATAAGGCCTCGCATCGCTTCCAGTTGGACTACATTTGAATGATAATGGCACCACACAATCATACCTTAAGAATTAATTAAACTGACTACGCTGTTTCCCCATCTTCGCTCAAACGTCTTACCAAAGATTTTCTTGGAGTGGATCGCGCTTCTTCATTGGGCCTCACTTTCATGTTATCCGTGCGATTCGGACCAGGTGCAGTGCTACTGTCTCCATGTAAGTTAACCTCATATACTGCACGACTGTTGCTTATCCTGACAAGATTCGGTTAATTCTTTATTAAAAGTAAGTGAAAGTACTCACGTATTAATTCATCGCTTTAAGATAACAGTAACAGGGTCCTCCCTTCATTTACTGTCTATCACGGAATAGATAGCGAGTAGCGTAACCAATCAGATTGCGTCATTTGTGATAGAACGCAATTAGACTTGTATTAATAGTGGTTATTCCTAAAAGAGTTACATCGTCTCATATCAGTGAAAAATAATTTCAATTTTCAGTTTCGACTTTCAGTTTCAGTTTCAATTGTAAGAACTTTTGTACTTAGACAGCAACGACAAAAATTGAACCTCTTTTAGTCCGCCACTAGCTACCTCCGCACTCTCGAATGACGAAAAAAACTGCGCTACCCGTAGATGAGGGTTTGTTTAGTAATTTTCTGTTTCAAGGATGACTGCGCACTTTAACAGGTTGGGAATCAATTATTTCCTATGTCCTATTCGCAAACGAAAGGTTTAAGTTCACTATTTTTTTAAAAATGATTTCTGCCATCTGTTACGATGTGAATCTTGTAAAATGGAACAAAGCCTACTTTTTCATCATTATGTAGAGTGATTCTTGATTGCGGACGCTGGAGGACGTCTCTTTGCAAAGTTGGCAGAGTTCGTTCCAAGTTATTTCATACAGACTGCTGCTTAGTAATCTAAAATGGCATATCCAAACGGCCTCTCCGCGATTGCTCCTGTTCTGTGCGGGGTTTACAGTAGATCTGAAAACGTCTAGAGAAGATAAATTAAAGTTTGTGAGATAACTATTTGAAATGATGTATTACCTTGTTTCCAAAGTTTACATTTTGCAAAAGCCACGATCGTTGATAATGTTGAGCTATGCAGTTGCTGGATGTGTATATCACATGTCTGGAAATTGCTCCTCGCTCGAAGGAATACCTCAAAACAAACTTTGAGTGTACAACATTTTCTGGGGAGCTTTTTAAAGATACTATTACTGTTGTTAACAAACTTTGTTGCTCAATTTGAAGTTGGTGTAGTTTTCAGTATTTAGTGGTGTGTACCTTTAACAAAGAGAGTACTGAAGTGAAATTATTGAATGTTTTACAGATTGCCGCATTTGGAGAACATTTAAAGTCAATGACAGTTTTTGAAAGAATAATCGGAAATGATGAACTAATCTCATCTTTCCCATGCTAGTATGCAAAATCCATCGCAGATAATGAACAATCATGTTGCTGTATGTAACAGCGTGAAATTTCCTTTTCTGTGGAAAATATATCAACAAACTTTGTCACATTTACTAAGGTTTGCTTTTAAGGTACTATCGCTACTATGAGCAGAGAACTTGGTTCAACTTAAATCGGAGTAGTCCTCAAATATTGCAAGCGATGGATACTTGTGAACAAGTTCAAGAGACAGCTTTGGACCAAATCTTGCTTTATTCCATCTCAATACAGCGAATCTGCTTGAAGACCAAATTCCTCCGTAGTCCAGCGAAGAGAACAAAGACCTTTTTTGTTTGGCAATCATTATCGCGATCAAGCTCGACGGACCGAAGGTAACATTAAATTGTTTAAACCTACCTTCGAAAGGAGATGACTCCAAAATTTAAGCTGCTTCGATTCTTATCATTGACAGTAAGATCAATCGCTAGTGAGTATAATGCTTCTTTACCTGTCGTGTCCCATTTAACTTTGTTTGCTCTGGTTTTGAAATACTTGTTTCCTTGTTTGATTAGGTAAATTATGCAAGAGAAAAATTAGTGTCTTGGACAAAAGGAATACACTCCTACTTTAAGTCAGGATTTGCATGTTTTATTGAAAGTAAAGAAAGGAAAAAAACTGTAGTGCGACTGAGAAAGGCGACTTAGAAAGGCGACTTGGAAAGGCGACTTAGAACATCAAGTTTTTTCTGAGAGCCGCAATTAGGATTCTATTTTCTTATCTTTTTGCATACTCAACAACGATTCCACCACCCTTCCACCTTTCGTAATAACGTAGAGACACCATCATCCCCCCCAAGAGCAAAGTGATTCAATCCGAGCAAGATTGTCCATTGAATAAACCATGCAGGCGTGCATGCCAACATCATGCTCATTTTATGTCATTTTATCGTCATTTCCCTGTTTCACAGGAATGAGGAATGACACGTCAACTAAGTAGGCAAAGATACGGGAACAGAAACTTAATTTGCAGATCTGGTTTCGACACTGCTTCTATTGTCGAGGAAGTAAAATATTTGACAGCTTTGTTATAAAGAGCACACATAAGACTGGTACAAAGTAAGATTGGTTATTACGTTTGAAACAAGCTCATTGACAAAAGACGGCATCCATGAATAGGCTAAAATGGTTTGTGTGACTCGCTCGAGGTCACGTTAATAACATGAGGGCTATTGATCTGAATTGGATTGTTCGCCGTCAAACAGTCTTGAAATCGGGTAAACATTTGAGCGCTGGAGTCGGGCTTTGAAATTCGATCGGTTTCGGTCTGTTTTATTTATTTATTTTTTTATGGTCTGTTGTTTTTCATCGGTCTTAAAGTAGACCATTTTAAAATTTTTGTGATCACTGGAGAAGGGAAGTTATGGAGAAGCAACCGCTTTTTTTCACGCTGTTTTTGTGTTTTCCATACTTTCCGTTGATTACTTGGCAGTGGCGGATCCAGGGGGAGGGTCCGGGGGTCCGGACCCCTCCCCCTATCAGACCTGACGCTTACAACTTTGAGACTGAAATTCTTACATCGACAGGATCGTATATCACTTTTTAACTGGCTGATTTTTTTAATTAATGAGTCCAAGTAAACAGTAAGCGGCCAAAGAATTTTAATGTGCAGCCGCGACTGGTGGGAGGGGGGGTGTGGGGAGTGTTGGGGAGAAGTAATTCGCCTCAAAAGAGTCCAACAGTCCTTTCTGAACCAAAGTTTGGACCCCCCCAATCCAAAATTCCTGGATCCACCCCTGCTTGGGTCGATAGTGCACGCTAACAAATGATTCTAATCTTGACTGAAGGCTAATATGTTAATTCATTTTGCTTTATTACGTGGTGATTCACGATAGTTACACAGCGTAATTTCTTAGCAGGAATTTCTTGCCTATATAATTCATGCGATGTCGTCTGTTGTAAAAAGGCTCCTTCTGTTCTACCAGTCAAGCGGAACCGATGCGCTCATAATATATGCATTTTAGTTCTTTTTATACCTTTACGTCATAACTTAAAGGTTACTCAAAAGTTAAAACGTTAATTATGGCAAGATTTAAACGCTTTGAAACTATATGGGACAAAAACGCACCGTAAAAGAGCGCATGGCAAATTGCATACGTTACTTAGACAGATTATCATTTATATTGCATAATTACCAGCGCATCGGTTCCACTTGACTGGTAGAACAAAAGTGGCCTTTTTACAACATCGTCAAAAATCTTAGAAGTCTAAAAAAATTGCAGTGGCATTTAAAATATCTAGTTAAAAACCTGGCCATATAACTTACTCACAAGAAATGCTCTGTGATAAAGAAAGAAAAAAACCAATCAATCGGCCAGTTCATTCATCATTCATCTATTTCATATTTCGTTTTTTCAATTACCTAAGTATTGTCGATATCGTCAAAATGTAAAATTGTGGAACTTTACCCGAAAGTTACTACTTTTTCTCTGTACTGGAAAGCTTACAACACTCTCACTTCTTAAAATTCAATGGAATTGAAAATTTCTTAGTCGAACCAAAGGCACAAATGCGAGTATATCCGATCATCTGTAGCTGTAAGAGAATCGAGTTACTTGAAAAAACATTATTTTGAAAATATTTCATCTTTAAGGCGGATTAAAAACTGTCTTTTTCAAACACTTAGGGAAAATGTTGAATAGAAAATTAATTTCCAGTACAACTTAGTTGCAAAGTTTACTTAGAAACCTCTTCATTGGCTATAAGAAAGGAATATAGACAAAAATGTAACATTTTGGACTGTTTGTTTCAGCATGTAATGATTTTAGTCACAGTCAGTTGTATACCTCTTAAGGCGTCTTTTCTTTGTACAACCCAGTATGTTCAAACCTAGGAGAGAGAAAAAGAAGAAACAAGTGTACAAAGGCTTTTAGTTAATTACTTCAGATAACGAAAAAAACATGTGTGAATATAAATTCTGCCCTTACTTTTTGAGCAAAACAAGAATTAAAAATGAGAATAACGGGAGAGTTTGTTCAAATAAAATTCGGCACAATCATGATCATCATCGTCATGACTTTCATATTTATCCATATCATAATTCACTTGTTTTTAACATTGGATCTTTTGGCTTAACATATTAAATGATCTTCTCTTGAATTCGTAGTAACGTTATGAAATTCTCTTTAAAAGATACCTCTGAATGGGCAAGAAAAAATGTTAAGTCTGATACCACATATCAGTAAAATTACCCAAACAAATTAATTAAGAGGCATAAACATCTTTCACTTAATAATATTTACATTTTTTGTGAACAATCATGAAATTCTGCTCACGTGTTTAGAATTCGTTGACTTTAGTTGAACTGTAGAGTGACATCATCACCAATAAGTACAAATGGTGCCCAGCAGTTCACTTTGTTGAACTCCTTAGATTCTTTCATACAAACCATGGCTCGATTCAGAGATTCACTGGCGGGCTTTCCCTAATTGAGCAGCTCTGTGTAAAATAACTCATGAACTCCAGGGTAGCCTTATCCTCAATGGCCCACAAGGACATCACCACAGAACGAGCACCAGCGACCAAAAACGCCCGCGCAATGCCAACCACCTCTTCGGCTTTGATAGGACCTTGAGCGCTATGGCAGCAGCTTAGCACAACCAGTCTTGCCCGCAGTTCAGCTTGTGACACATCCGCTATTTTCACGGATAATCTTCCTCTTTAGGTTGACGGTTGGCTCGTTCAGGGTTTGGTGCTAAAATGATTTCTCCTGTTCCCATTTGACCGTGAGCTGCAATGTGTATCAAGGAAACTGAGGAGAGTCTCTTTAAAACTTCATTTTTCGTGGCTTTTTCGCCAACGAGCGGAATAGTTTGAAGGGCTTGCCCAAGCATCTTTACTTCTTTCCTTGCACCAAGCAGCTGAGCCAACTTCTTCCCTTTGTGAAGAACGCTTTTTAGACATGGATCACCCACGAGCAATGCACCGGTCTTTAGGTGGAAGTCAACTAGATAATCAGAAAGTAGCTTTAATTTTTTCAGGGATGGAGTCAAGCGGATTTTAAACGACTCGCACAAAAACTTTAACTCAAGGTCCAACAATGCAGCGTAAGGGACCAAGCACAAGGGTCCTTCGGGTACAAAGATAAGCTCATTTCCGTTAACCAGATCAGCGATGGGAGCAATGACAAGATCGTAAAGTTGTTTAAGAATGTGTTTTTGTGCGATCATAGGGTCATCGCTCGCGATGCCATCAGAACGCTTCTGGGAGTTGACATAAAATTTTACTCCAAGTTCTTTGAGGAGCATCTGAATAAAGAGTGCGACCTCATCTCTTTCAATAAAGGTATTAACGCTCCTCATCCGTAGCGAGACATCTTTGCCGTTCTGAATAACCCAGAAGAAGATTGTTCCCTCGTTAATAGCTGAGAAAACTACATTGGAAGGAAGGTCAACCAGGGGAAGACGAACGGATTTCTCTTGTGAGGATGGTTCACCTAATGTTTGTTCTATGCCGTATTTCATTTCCATCAGATCTCTCAGAGCCTGTGCACGTCCATCATCAGCAGCAAGTAAAGCCTTCACATTTTCACCTATCAGCAAACATATTTGCCACAAAAGATTGGACGCGTCTCTGTTAATCTCCTGAAAGCTTATCTTCCACTCTTCCTTGTACTGCAAACTATCACTGATACTATTAGTCTCCATCACACCCGCACGACAGAAACCAAAAGCCCTGTAAAGATCTCCTCTGCCAGTTAAGTAGAAACTGAGTTAAAGTAAGGACGAGGCCTCGATTACCTTAGCACCATAATTTGGATATATCAACAAAGTTGAAATGGTAAATTGGCCACCGTAACGATTACAAAAGCTGAGGTTTCGAGTGTTAGCCCTTCGTCGGAGCGAATAGAGGACTTGTGGGTTGTGTGCGCTTTTAAAGGCAGAAAATGGAGCTACGTTATTGGTGGGAACATGGCAACAAGAAAAACACGAATAAATTAGTGGAATGAGAAGCGTTCGTTGATCCCTGTGTTTCTAAGCAACATATGGCAATCTGAGGTCTTTCCTTACACTTAGGTAGCACGGAAAGCCGTAAAAATCTTGAACAAAAGCTCATCTTTCAAACCGGCAGTCTAAATCCCACAGGGATCAACGAACGCTTTTCATTCTACTATTTATTCTTGGATTTCTGGTTTTGGGCATGATAAGTGTAATCGCCGCACGTTATTTTGAACCTGTTGACTCAAAATCACCCACTTCCGCTTTTCCTTCACCTGATGCAGCTTCACCTTTAGCTTCCGTATCTAAATACTAGCATTAACCTTTTAACTTTGATTCCCCCAGGTTAAGTTCCTCAGGTGATATCAACTGAGTTGATAAATTTAAATTAGTCGCCGTAAAGAGTTTCTAAAGCTGACTTTTCGAGTGTTAGCCCTTTGTCATTCGCTCTGACCATCCAAAAGAGCAGAATGACCAAAAATAAATAACTTTATCAGTTCCCCTGCGCTGCCCTCAGTATTTAACTCGCTATTTTAACTTCTGTCGCCAATCTTGTGTCAAAAGGGTGGCCAAAAATAATTGTTTTCGATTCCAGCTTTGTACAAAATTATTTCTATAATTCTGTTGTTTTCAGTCCTACGGAGGTACGTTCATATGATTAATATGATAAATATTTGTTTCCAGTTGAGACAAATGCTACAAAGTAAAAGGAAAAAAAGACTTCAACCCGCTCGAAGGTGCGAATTCAAATGAATTCAACTTTTTTATGTTTTCTCTCATAATGTAAGACAGAATTCAGTTTCTGATTGAAAAATATTCTTAATCGGTACGGTGTCATGGCGACCAGCTGCTGACAAAGGAAAATGCTGATTGTAGAAACAGATATCTCTCATTTACGTAGGATCCAAGTCAATTGTTCTTGCTCAGTCTTTAGTTCCTGTGCTTGCAAACAATAGCTCTCTGTTTTCTTTTTTTTTTTTTTGCAATGGCAACTTTGACTTTTTGATTCAGAGAAATTGTTGTTCCCATCAGTAACACTTATAGCTAATTTTTCCTGATTAGGTTTTATTACTAGAGTTTAAGTTCGGCACTCGTATGATGAGACTAGAGCATCCTCTATAACTGAAATGCCAAAGAATAAACCCCTGCTGTATCAGCCTTACTAGGATAGTTTATAAGAGGAAGTACAGCCGTGTTGTGATCTTAGGTTATAGTCAAATTAAATAAAGTTCTTATCTCCCATTCATGTCGGTGCTCTCGAGTGTTGTCTTCTTTTTCTTTTTTTTCTTTTTGTTTTTTTTTTTTTTACGGTCTCAAGACAGGCTTCATGTCTAAGAATCGAATCGTCTCATATAACTTTGATCCATCAAAGCAGAGTTAGATTTAAACTAGATTTTCCTCCGAACGATCTCTTCCACTCCTCTTATTTTTCCAACAGGCAATTGTCGTTTAATTATCTAGGTTTTAAACTTGTCCCTCCTTAAATCTTACTTTTTCGTCACTCATAAGTTACATAAGATAAGTTTGGGAGCAGGAAATTTCAAATAAAACCAAAAAAGTAATAGTGATCAAATGAAATAAAGATAAAAAAGCAAACAAAGTTATCTGCGTGATGCGGCTGTTCCTTTCCATAAGAGAATTCATACGAGAGTGCCTTCAGGTGGGAGATGAGGCTAAAAATACCTTACTTAGGAAAGAGCAATTGTATTTCTCACCTGTGGAACTTCAATCATCAATTTGAGGTTTTTCCTTAAGGACAGGAATAGCACCCTCTTTTAGAACTGAAACGGAGGAATTCAAAACAAGTTTAAAGACAGCTGTTGAATTCAATTATCAAAAATCACCGAAAAAATTTCCAACTTAAAATGTCTATCAATATTTAATATTTGCAACCTCTCGCGTTGTTGTCTATGAGGCCAAGAAACGTTGTTTTGAGCCATTCGACTTCATTTTGAAAACCACGCCATCTTACATTATTGTCACTCCTACCACACAAGAATTATTTTTGCGACTTCGGTTGACCGCAATCTAGCGGATCGAATGATAAAAACGAAATTCCATCGCAATCCCTGTATTTTTGACCAAGATGTTCTTTTCATGACTCTTGTCGCTTGAAATCTTTAGCAAAAGATCCATAAACTAGAGTTGCTTCATAAACTCTGTCTTTCATTGGTCAGTCTGAAATTCTGATATTTTGGGTTTTAGTTTAAGGATTTAACAGCATCTTAGCTTTTTACAAATACCTTGAGCTAAATGAGACTCTATACCAAAGTTGCATTCAAACCGTTGGAATATTTCTACCTGATGAAGTGTCATTGTTACTATTCAATTTCAGTTCGTCTGATACAACTTGGGCATGTTCCGCCACTGAAAAAAAAAATCAAAGAGCAGACGGTTAAACTTCTTAAGAAGTTGGAACACCAGAACTTTTACACTTTGTTCAGCTGACTATTAAAAATCGGTCCCTATTGACTATATTTTCAATTTAACTTACTATGACTAAGAAAAACTGATCCCTATATAGCAAGAATTTGAAGACTTGGTCTTATTGTTTTATAGTTTAAATATATCTAAAAATCCGCCTCAAAACTGAAAAAACTATATCCCTAAACCAAGATCTTACACACTTCTTAATATTTGTACCTTTTGACTAGGTAGAATCCAAGTTTTCTTCACCGGGTCCAACTTCACCTTCAAGCTCCATCTTTAAACGATAAAATGTTCCTTTCAACACTGAATCTCTAAGGTTAAGGTTTGGCTCTTTATGTGTAGTTTCGCTCCCAAACTGTTCATATCCTTAGATTTTCCCGGAAAAGAGACTGAATGAAGGAATAGGCTTAAAAGCCCTTTCTTTGTTTCCTACTTAGAATCACAGTGCCATGGCAACCGACTGTTGACCAATTAAACGATGTCAATGAACACAATATAGTATTTTTTCAAACCTGTTGACTCATCCACAGAATCATCCACATACACCTTTCCTTCACCGGATCCAACTCCACCAGGCTCGGTATCTAAACATACTGAAGTACAATACAGATTTTTGTGGGATATGCATCCCGTTTCTTTCGGTTTCGTATGTCGACTATAGCGTGTTTAGTCCACTCAAATAGTTGCGCGAAAAGCTGATACGTCTGTAAAATATGATCTATCATTCGAGATTTTGTCCCCTTAGCATTAGAGACACAAAAAATTGTTAAGATGAATTTTCGTAAGTTCGCAGTAAATGACTTTTGCCTAAGGGGCGAAGCAAGACAATAGTTGTCTGCGTTACTTCATGGCCGCTATGTTGATGCTCGTTAGATGGTCACCAGCATGGCGTCCCCATAATGAGCTCTTTTACTTTATGTCATTTTGGCGTAAACCTCATCGAGGGAAAACCCTACATACCTTAAACCTGGAGAAAAATAGCTATTTATCAACATTCTATTATAGCTTACTCTCTTGGCATCAGGCATTTAGTATCTTTTATTTCACATTCGATTGCGTGATGGTGGTAACCAACCAATACCGTGTTTGAGGCCAATTAAGTGCCGTTTCATTTGCAATGGCCATAATAGCTCTCATGAAATTCACATGCAAAGTGAACATCAGAACACATATCAATTTTATTTTCTGCTTGTTTTTGTTTGTTTGGTATTTTGGAAAATTAACTTATTGGAATAAGTGTTAGAGTTTCCTAGTTTTGCAGTATATTACATTTCAAGCCATTAATAATTTATTTGGCCTTGTAGATTTTGAAGGCATATATAGTTCTCAAACAAAATGGTGCAAATTTAGGCAAACATTTAAAAAATATAATCCATATATCTTGTTAAACTTTTTGTTGTGTAGTATCGCTGAGTATTTTTACGAGTTGTGCCGTATTTGAAAGAGCCCGTAGGGCGAGTCAAAATACAAATAATGAGTAAAATACTCAGCGATACTACGCAACAAAACGTTTTATAAGAGATTTATTATCCAACACGCCAAATTGTTACTTCATTGTGACGAATTTTGCGGATGTTTATTTAAGGGGAGTGCGTCACAAAAGTATGTGAAGCGCAACAGAATTGGCACGGTATTTTCTTCAACAAATAATGAAATTTCACTGTCGTCTACCTGCTGTTCTTCGTTCGATTCATCTAATAAACCTGGATCAATATTTACCAGCCATTCCAACTGTTCGTCGTCAGAAAAATAATTTACACTGTCTGCCATATTTTTTCGTAACTTGAATCCAATTCATAGTTTGTGCGATGCGAGAAAACATGTCTAACCTGTTCAGCGGAGTACAAAGACCGTGAGATATTTGTCCTCGTTTTGGGCGTTATTTATTTTCTACGAAACACGGTCGGATAATAAAACTTTTCATTTGTACCTTTTGACACAAGACCATCTGCATCCTTTTTTCCTTCATTTGATACAGCTCTGTCCACGGGCTCCATGCCTAGAAAAGAAAGAAAGGTCCCTTAATCAAAACTTTGCTTCAGCAATTGGGGATTTTCTAAGATGTAAACTCTTTTAGTTGACGTTCCTGTCAATACCTATCTTACATTTATCAATTAATTTTTTCATTTCTCATGTCCTAAATATGAAAGACCTTCCTTCTTTTCCATTCTTCAGTAGCATTATATAATCGACAAACAGTTCTTGATTGATCAAGGCTTTTTATCAGCAATTCCTTTTGCCCTACTTTCAATGATATTCAACCAGTTCCGTTTAAAGGCGCATTTTTTTTCTACAACACACACGTAATGTTTTTTACATACCTATGAAATACAAAATTAAAATGAAAGTTTAACAGCTTGACCCTGAGTAACATGTTTACATATGGACAATATGATCTAGCATGAACCTTCACACAACCATGTTTCTATAGAGAGGACTTTGCAGCATAATGTCATCAATTTCTTTGTACAATATCAAATTGATATATTTTAACATTTTCGGCATATGCACGGCACTCGAATGCCCTCATCTATATTTGTTGATTTAGCTGTTTTGTCGATTTGACTGTACTCGCTTGTCACGTTTTAGTAATGTTCTTAGCAAGAATACCTTTAGATGCTTTAGCTCTCAGCTGAAACATTCATCAACAAATCTGTCTACATGTTAACAATTACCAGTGACCAACGACGCTCACCGTGAAAATATTATTTCCCCTTTTGAAGGCTGGATGAAAAAGTGAAATTAAGCCGTGCACTAAAAAATACTCTGGCGCACGGGAAGTTTTGAGGACGTTCAGGAACGTTTCGAGGTAAGGGTAAATTTAAAAATGTGATCTCTGATTTCCTGAATGGCATAGAAAATGAAACGATCTCATTCATATCCAGTTTCAGCTTCAGTTCCCAAGTTAGACCATGAGTTCTTTCACACGAACGACGTGTCACTTTCGGAATTAAGTCTAGTCTGAGCTTCTTACACACTCATGTTTCTAATTTGCACCTCGAGGCGCCTCCCGAAGAGTCCCGACTGTTACCGATGGGAGCGCCTCCCGAAGAGTCCCGACTGTTACCGATGGGAGCGCCTCCCGAAGAGTCCCGACTGTTACCGATGGGAGCGCCTCCCGAAGAGTCCCGACTGTTACCGATGGGAGCGCCTCCCGAAGAGTCCCGACTGTTACCGATGGGAGCGCCTCCCGAAGAGTCCCGACTGTTACCGATGGGAGCGCCTCCCGAAGAGTCCCGACTGTTACCGATGGGAGTTGGGGAGATTGTCATACAGCTTCTTCAAACGAACAACAAAAAAACCAACGCATGTTTCTATTATAAGTGACCCAATCGAAAATGTAAACGTATAATTGTGATACAAATGTACTCAGTAACGACATTATCAAATAACGCAAGGACACGTAATGCGACAGAAATTTCTCTTTTAACGCAAACACGTTGAAATTATAAACTGGCAAATGAAGGCCTTTCAATTTAAGTTCTCCGTGTTTTTAGGTCTCATTTGCATTTTATAGCGTAATCGGTGATCATAGATAAATGTTCTTTGGATGTCGTTACTCGGCCTAAATGAAGAGTAAACGGACATCGAAGTGGGTCGCGGTGGGGTGATAGTTCTGTTATTTAAATTTTCGTCATTTTACGACATTATTAATGATGATATTGATAGATGATTCCATTTTAAAATATTTTCAATTTCTGTTTGGAAAAATAAAATAAAAAAGGTAGGTCACCGTGCTTGTTTGAGAGATATGATGGGCCATTCTTACCCTATTCATGCTTACAACTGGCACTAATCACTTCCATCGGGTGAAGGTACATTTTGCGGTTGCTCGAAGCAAGGGTTTTTAAAGTAACACTTGAAAAAAACTTAATAGATAGAATGTCTCGAGCCTACACAACAATTTGATATGAAATTTGTGGAAAAACTACCGGCGCAATTTTAAACGACATCAACTAAAAACGAGTAAAAATACTCAGCGACACTAAACAACAAAATGTTTTATAAGTAATTTGTTATCCAACACGCTAGACTGTTATTTCAGTGGGGCGAGTTTTGCGGATAGTTATTTACGGGGAGTGTGTGACAAAAGTATGCGAAGTGGAGCGGAATTGTCGCGGTATAATCTTCAATAAATAATGAAATTTTACTGTCGTCTACCTGCTGTTCTTCCTTCGATTTATCTAATGAACTTGGATCAATACTCGCCAGCCATTCCGACTCTTCGTGGTCAGAGAAATAATTTACACTGTCCGACATATTTTTTCGTAACTTCAATTCAATTCATAGCTTGCGCGATGCGAGAAAACATGTCTAACCGGTTCTGTAGAGTACAAATACTGCGAGATGTTTGTACTCGTTTTGGAAGTTATTTGGATTCTACGAAGCACAGTTGGATAATAAAACTTTTCATTTGTACCTTTTGACACAGGGATATTTGCATTCTTTTTTCCTTCACTTGATACAACTCGGTCTTCAGGCTGCACACCTTAATTAAAAAAAAGACAGATCCCTTAAAAACTTTGCTTCATCAACTGGGGATTTTCTGAGATGTCAACTCTTAGTTCTCGTTCCCGTCAATATGTATTAATTAATTATTAATTATTAATTAATTTATTAATTAATTCATTTATTCCTGATTTCCTAAATATGAATGACCTTTCTTCTTTTCCATTCTTTAAGAGCATTATACAATTGACAAACAGTTCTTGATTAATCAAGGTCTTTTAAGAGCAATTCTTTCTGCCCAACTTTTAATGATATTCAACCAATTCCACATAAAGGCGCATTTTCTCTTCAACACATCACGTAATGTTTTTCAAATACCTATGAAATACACAATACAAATGAAAGTCCAACGGTTTGATCCTAGGTAACTTTTTTTTATAGGAACAATATAATCTAACATGGAACTCCACACAATGATGACGTTGCTGCATAATATCATCAATTTCTCTGTGCGATATCAAGTTAATATTCTGTCACATTTTCGCCATGTGCTCGACACTCGAATGCCCTCATCTAAATTTGTTGATTTAGCTGTATTCGCTTTTCACGCTTTAGTAACCTTCTTAGCAATAATACCTATAGATGCTTTAGCTCTCACCTGGAACATCCATCAACAAATCTGTCTACATGTTAACATTTACCAGTGAACCACGAAGCTGACCGCGCAAACATCCACTGAAATGATATTTCCCGTGTTAAAGGCCGGATAAGAAAGTGAAATAAGCAATGCGCAAAAAGAATGCTCTGGTGTACGGGAAGGTTTGAGGACGTTCAGTGACGTTTCGAGGAAAGGGTAATTTAGAACTGTGATCTCTTATTTCCCAAAGGGCATAGAAAATGAAACGATCTCATCCATATTCAGTTTCACCTTCAGTTCCCAAGTTAGACCATGAGTTCTTTCACATGAAAGACGTGTCACGAGTAGATTTTTTAGGTTTTGATTTCAGTTGCGATTAGCGTCAGTATTGCGAACATTGAATTAAGCTTTATTGTATTAGTTCTCCCAAGGCACAGAGATCCACTCTTCAGAATCTTCTAATCAAGAACAATAAAGATTACAGAAATTTCTGATGGTTTGATACGTTTGCTGCCTCCTGTACCAAAATAATTATTTCTCCCTGACTAGGCTTTCACGCAACCTCAGACCTTTAATAAACTCAAACCTCAGACCCCGCAGATTTATACACATTCCACCTTTGCACGTTTTAAAATTTACTGTGCGCTGTGATTTATATCACAAAATATAGTACGGCTATTATTTCCATCTTTTCCGTTTCTGGTTTGTTCTAGTAGGAAGAAAAGAGGGGATCGCAAAATCGAATTGGAGATTTAGTCATGATATATGGGCAACAACCGAGAAATTTGGACAATTTCTAATTCAATTTCTTTTTGTATCGCTCTCAAATAAAAATCGTGCCACACGTTGTTAAAAACTTATATCCGTGGTCTTCAAATAAGATGTTAGCAATTTCATCGCTTAATTGACCAACTAAAAAAAAGGCAATTAAAAAACCCCATTACTACTTCGAAGTCACCTGGCTTTTCGCAATTTTTTGTTCATAACTTGGCATTAAAAATGTGTTAGAAAGAAGACGATCAAACTTCTCAGTTTTCATTTACGCTCCATGACAACGTTTTCTCGTTCGTGTCACAGTTAAATTCATGCTGCTTATACATCTAGTTTTTCTTTTTTAATCGACAGCTTCCTTTTAATTTTCAAAATTGATCAATTGCTCATAACAGAAATTACTTATGTAACGCGGGTAACGAGATAAAAATCAATTTATTTGTACTCTTTAGATAACTTGACTCGAAACGAAACTCGAAGATTAACAGGAAGTCCTTCTCGAAGTCCAACTCAAAGTCTAACTCGAAGTCCAACTCAAATCCAAACTTGAGCATGCCTCACAAAAATTTTGCTAAACAAATAATATAATTGCCAGCGCAGCGCACCCGGGCCAAATTAAATTTGAATCACACAAATTACATTCAAAGAGATAAACAACGCTTTGTGTGTTAACAAAAGGCAATTTCCGAATTACTTTTCGCCTCTTTTTCAAAACGAGGCCTGGTGCTCAACCATTCTTGTGAAAATGAGTTTAATTTGCATGTGAATGAAAACTTATAATCATATGAAAGGATGAGCACCAGGACTCGTCTTGAAAATGAGGCCAAGGATAATTCGGAAATGGACTATTGGAGGTTTGATTTCTTTCTTTGAAGCTTAGATCTTGTGATAATTTAATGTTTACATGATCTTGGATCCCGGTGATTTCAATTTGTGCCGGAGGCAGTGAACTAATCTCTGGTAGACGTTAATTTAATGCACGCAATTGGATCGTGTGGAGTTAAGTGTACATGTAAGTCTCTTCGACTGTCTATGAAATGGGCAGAAATGGCATAGACAACCATTTACTTAGGATGGCCGCAGCTTACAAAGTATGGCTTGCATGACTACTTCAGTTTAAGAACTACCGTACTAGAAGAAGGGGCTGTGCACACGATCGTACATTGAGTTCACTAAGCTTTATCAACTGGCCGATTATCTTTGAGCCGATTATCTACTGACGGAGGATCAGGAAAATACTAGATAGTAAATTAGGACGTAATGAAAAAATAAAAAATCAAACTGCCGTTAGTAATCAACAGCTAAATATTACACAGGACTTTTAAAGAGCAAATTAGCATTTTTTTTTTTTAGCAATCTCTTTATTGCGTAAAACAAAGCGAAGGAAGAAGAGGAAGACTAAGAGATTTTCAGTAGATTTTAAGGGGAAAAAGCTGTGATTGAAATTCAAATTGGCGGAAACACCAAACACGTAGGTATGCGCGACATCCACGAAAGATTTAATGACATTTGAGAAGAATAACGCACTCTCATCGTTTAACCTTTGCGTGAACAAGCTAAAAATTACGTGAACCTTACACAGAAAAATTGTGTTCACCGGTGTTCTTGTTAAAATGAGGATAAAAGTAGTCGAAGCGGTTTTTCTCCTCGCTGCCATCAAGGGAAGTGGATTTGTTCATGGAGAAGACGATAACAGTGGAATTTTCGATACAGAATTCGCGTTATTCGGCGCACTGATAATAGCTTCATTCTGCTTAGGTGGCGTTTATTTGTGCTGCTACTTCACTTGCTGCCATGAATATCTGTGCAACGCCTCAGAGGATATAGGAAGCTGTTCAGATGCAATGGTTGAGGAAACGATGTCTGAAAATATGGATAATAGAAACGTGAAAAATGATCATTCACAACTAACTCCAGTCTAAAGAAGCGGATTGGAAATCCCTGGTGAATAATTTCTCTTTCTAGTCTGCCATTTCGTTATAAGAATACAACTTTTTGCTACTCGCTCATCGCTCACCAGAAAGACTGTTCGTTCTCAGCATGAGAGCGCTGAGCCGTTAGATGTCCTGTTAAACAGGATATTCTTGTTCGTGGATAAACTCGCAGCAAGACTACACCATCAGGTATACGCGACGCAAAATTAAAAATGGGGCCGAGAGAAGACTTGAAGAGGTAGAGATTATGCTCTCTGTTGAATTCAGTAACATTAAAGTCCAAGTTGTGAACTGAGATTGCTTAAGGCCCATTTTATACAACAAAACTGACTTTCAAGAATAAGGCTTCATTTTGTTGCCAACGACAGCGTCTGTAGTTCAGCCTGAGACTCTCTCGTTGGCCGTTAAATAAACTAATCAAAATTAAAACTGTTTAGAATTTAGACGTTGGATGATTTCTTGAGACCTAACAGATAGAAGCTTACTTTTAATGACACTCACAGTATTTTCCAGTTCCATCCTTTTCACCTTTATTTGCCTTCACTTTGAAACTTACGGCGTATGTAGATTTTTATCGCATACTCGGATATCTCATCATTTAGAATAAAAAAATTTCCCCGTGTTTAGTAACACATACCACAGAAGATATTAGTGTTGTCATGGTAGTGGGATTCATCTTCGTGACGTTTCGTGCGTTTTTAGGGCTTTCACCCTCAAGCAAAGTTGCCGAAGTTGGATTCGTCCTTTTCGCTAGACAGAAGCGACATTATTAAAGTGTGTTGCTTTTGTGTATGAGAACCTGAAGTTGACATAGCATAAGCACGTCTTGTGCAGGATGCGTGTCCCAATGATGTCTAGTTTGAATATATCACCACAGGTGGCCCATGCTCTCAAAATGAGCCTCCGTAAATATTCAAGTATGTTTACATTCGCAATGGCCGAAGTATAATCAAACAAACAAACAAAGAGAAAACAAAGAAGAAAAGTAGTTTTGAAACTAAAAAAACAAAACAAAACACAAACAAAACAAAGTTACCTCGCTCAAGTAGTTGATCCATTGCATCGTGGTATTTTTATGGACTGATTTAGGGCCCTTTAGCCATGTTTTATTTGCGATCTCTTTAGCCTTCTATATATAGATACTTGCATGTTTACAGAGGCTCATTTTGGAACCCTGGAATACCTGTGATTTGACCGATATCAATATTATGATGTAACATTATATGATAGGGTCTAAAAGTACTTACGAGTGACCACGAGTGACCACGAGTGACCACGAATGAGACTAAATCAAAATATCTCAGTTTTTTTACTATGAGGTCATTACGCAGTCAAATTCACATCATTTCATCAAATACCTATTAGAAAGGAGAATAATATTTTTCGCGGCATACGTCCGATAATTGAAAAAAATTCCAAAAACTATATTTAAAAAACCATAATTACAGCTAAACGTATATTTTACTATATCACGGTGTTATTGAACTTTTTGAAAACACGCTAAGCGTTTGATTTGAATATTTCCTTTGAGACACAACGCAACCAACGTTCCTCCACTGTCATCTACTCGTCCTCTACTTGACCGTAACAAAAATACAACTTCAGAGCGCGTGAAGTCTTTACGCTTCTTGTTTAATAAGTCAGCCATTACCGAACTTGACAAGAAACACGCAAACCCATTCTAAAGCGGGCGGAAACGCCCAAAATGCCCCCCCCCCATGGTGTCTAGCTGCCTAGTTCCCACGGTTATTGTTGTATACTATTTTTGGAATCATACGGAGAGGTTAGGTGTTATAAAAAGTTGTCATGATAAACATATATTCATACGAATTTTTCACGACCCAAGCGATACATAAGCTAAGAAAATAGCCAGATTATTATTACTTTGACGCTAGGAGTAGTGAGTTTACGACGCAAAACCCAATGAAGTACTTGTCCAGACCTCTCGTCGGCATTACATTTGAAAGTTGAATGGAATTTTCCAAAGTGAAGGGTTGATCATTGACATCATTGGGTTGTTAAAATAGAGCCAAATAAAATGGTCATGTGATATTTATGACTATTCTTAAAATGGTTTTTGTTTTCAACCCATCGTAACTGTGCAATCTGTAATGTATAGTCCACACTGCAAGTTTTTAAATATTATCGCATGTTTTTCATGTTTTTCAAATCGTCCGCTATGCATTTATACAGTGAATAACTTCAGTTTTCGTAAGTCATTATTTCACGAAATTAAGCGAAAATGATTCCGTAACGACTTGATAGTAACAAAACTGAAATATTTTGATTTAATCTCACTCGTGGTCACTCGTAAGTACCTTTAGACCCTATCGCAAAGAGACTGCCTGGTGGAAGAAAGCGATAATGCCTTTCAACTGGCTTCCTAAAGATCCCGATCTTCAGATCGAAGAGGTACACCTTTTCCAAAAAAGCCGAGATCTTATAAACAATTCACATCCTCATCAGCGGGATAATGTATTTGTAGAATATCTTGAGGCGCCAGGAAGCTACGATGTGGGCGTGATGTTCGACATTCTCGTAGAATATAGTCATCAGAATATTAGTGAAGCGTTGGGCAATAAGGACGATTGTAACGGCGGGTACTTTCATGAATACACTTGGTGCCTGTCTGTTGGTATGTACAAATGCAAAAGAAAAAACTTAAATGCGTTTTTCAGAATCGATCAAAACGAACGAAGATGCGAAATAGTGGAAGACGGA
Organism: Stylophora pistillata; assembly: GCF_964205215.1. NCBI lineage: Eukaryota > Metazoa > Cnidaria > Anthozoa > Scleractinia > Pocilloporidae > Stylophora > Stylophora pistillata. Next base: position 10,522,466 of record NC_142525.1, read on the forward strand.
CTTCAAAAGCCATTTAGTTTCCGGATCACTGTCATCAACGACGAGCTTTCGGCAGTTGCTGATGAAGATATGCTGGTGATACTTGGCCTGGGGAAATCCTCTCGTGGCTCATCCTGTCAGTATGAAACATGGCGATGTTATATCTTAGTCGTACGATTTGTAGCTCGCTAAGCAGATTTGATATTCAACAACAAACACTGCCGTCAGCTGAGGAAGACGGATCCACCTGCATTTGTCAACACAAATGACGCTGAATTTGATGCAAAGGCTTGTTCCGATCGGAAAAAAGAGAAAACTTGTAAAGGACTATATACACTCGTGATAAACAAATTGAGCATGCATCGACGGGAAATTCGGTAAATAAACAAACTAAATAATGTAAAAAATTCATTCATGACACGCGATCTTATTGATGTACAAATCGTCAACGAATTACCGACAAATGCAGGAAAAAAGAGAAAGCATAAAATGGAATACATTAGTGAAGATAAATTAGACATTCCTCATTAGAAAAAACAGAATCTTTCAAGATATCTATGGTTCACAGCATGATATCACGCACTGAATGACTAATACACATTTATGATGATTAGCCGTGTCTGCTGACCGCAGGGAAGACATGTCTGAATTTCCTCTCTTAATGTATCCTGATATTTACGGAGGCCAGGTTCTCACTTATTCAACTGCAATTGGAAAGATTCCATCCATGTTTACAAACGTATAGAAAGCCAAGGTCACGTCCAATAAATGATTTAAATTTTGCTTTGGAATATCATTTCTGTTGACAACTCAGAAGAGGCTTCACCGAGAAAAAATTGATTTATTTTTATTCATTCTAGAAATTGAGTAAAAGTTGTTTAACGAATTCTTAAGAGCACCGCATCATTTATTTGATAGCCAGATAGATTCAAATTGGTAAGAGCATTGCCGACTTTGATCGCTACAGCAATAGATGTAGCACCGGCATAAATAATATCATTGCGATCCAAATCCAACTTGGTCAGAGAGTTGTTGACTTTGATTGTCTTCGCCGATGGACTTAACACTGGCATCACTGTTATCATTCCCAGACAAATTCACATTCGTCAGTCTACTTGAATTTGATTGTCTCAGTAATAGATGTAGCACCGCATCAGTTATTTGATAGCCAGACAAATTTAAATTGGTCAGAGTCTTGTTGACTTTGATTGCCTCAGCAATAGAGTTAGCACCAGCGTCGCTAATGTCATTTCCAGGCAAATTCAAATTGGTCAGAGTCTTATTGACTTGGATTGCCTCAGCAATAGATGTAGCACCGGTATCACTAATCTGATTGTTAGACAAATACAAATTGGTCAGAGTCTTGTTGACTTTGATTGCCTCGGCAAAAGATGCAGCACCGGCATCACCAATCTGATTGTAAGACAAATACAAATTGGTGAGAGTCTTGTTGACTTTGATTGCCTCAGCAATAGATGTAGCACCGGCATAAGTAATATGATTGTAAGACAACTTCAAATTGGTTAGAGTCTTGTTTACTTTGATTGCCTCAGCAATAGATGTAGCACCATCATCAGCGATACGATTGCCAGACAAATTCAAATTGGTAAGAGTCTTGTTAACTTTGATTGCCTCAGCAATAGATGCAGCACCATCATCACTAATATCATTGCAATACAAATCCAAATTGGTTAGAGTCTTGTTGACTATGATTGCCTCAGCAATAGATGTGGCACCGGCATAAGTAATACGAAAGTAAGACAAATTCAAATTAGTCAGAGTCTTATTGACTTTGATTGCCTCAGCTATAGAGGTAGCACCAGCATCACTCATTTCATTCCCAGGAGAATTTAAATTGGTCAGAGTATTGTTGACTTCGATTGCCTCAGCAATAGATGTAGCACCGGCATCAGTTGTCTGATAGCCAGACAAATTCAAATTGGTCAGAGTCTTATTGACTTTGATTGCCTCAGCAAAAGATGTAGCACCGGCAAAAGTTATATGATTACGAGACAAATTTAATTTGGTCAGAGTCTTGTTGACTTTGACTGCCTCAGCAATAGATGTAGCACCGGCATCACTAATATCATTCCCAGGCAAATTTAAATTGGTCAGAGTCTTGTTGACTTTGATTGCCTCTGCAATAGATGAAGCGCCGGCATTGCCGATAGAATTCTCAGACAAATCCAAATTGGTAAGATTCAAACCAGATCCAAAACATTTTGCTAAATGTATGGGAAAATCTTTTTCACTTTTACATTCGTTCATGGCCTCTAGTACAACTTTTGTACCATCGCCTTCATGTTTGTTGACTTGGTTTGTTAGACTGTTCACAAGAGCCACAACATGTTCATCGCATTGCATGGCTAAAATTCCGCATGAAAACAAAAGTACTTGTTTAAGCTTACCGAAATACCTTTCATCGGAAACTAGGTCTTCGGGTGTAATTTCTTTGCTTTGAATCTGAGAACAAATGAAGAATGCTGCAAAGCATTCTTGGAAACTTTTATGTAGGAAAGCATAATGCACTTTTGGTCTCAATTTGCTGCCACCAGGCTGCATTGAGAGAAATCCAAATGCAGTCAAGTCTTTTGCATTGTTTCCCAATTCACTTTCATCAAAATCCAATTTGTCGTTAAGCAAACCATTCAACGCCACCAACCCAAGGCGATCCAATTGAGGTTTGTAAAGGTTTGTCACGGCTGTATTTGTTTTTGATTGTCCTTTCTTTTTTCTATATCTTCTCAAGACACATTCAACCATATCTAAGTACAGTTGAGCTCTGTTTTCAGGAAGTGTGCCATCAAACTCTTCGCATAAAAGGCAAAGAAGTGCTGTGTTTAGAGGATTGGCTGCCATTTCTGTCAGGTTTGTCTCGCGCCTCATCCGTTCTAAGAGCTTTGTGGCTAAACCTGGCCTATCTTTGAAGTATTTGATAACAAATTCGTCAACATGTATTTGAGTGAATCCCTCGATCTCGAGCAGCGTATCACAGTATTTTCTCACCTCTTTTCCAGCTTCTTGTCTTGCTGTTGCAACTATGTGGCATCTAGGGAGTACCCTTCCTTCAATCAATTCCGAAAACATTGGCAATTTGCCGGAAGGCAACTCATCCAATCCATCTAGTATCAATAAAATGCTGGACTGATTTTCACGAGTAAACTGAAAAAATTGTTGTTTGACTTCTTCATCGATGTCTCGGGGCAGAAGCTGATCCTCAACTGCTTCCCAGACATCAGAATGGATGTCTCGACATTTAAGAAACAACACTGCTTTGAATGCTGTTAAGCCGCAGCTCTGAGGTTCCTGCTTTCTTGTGGCCCAGTCGTAGACGTACTTTTTGCAGAGGGTGGTTTTTCCCATACCAGGTTCTCCTTCGATCAACACTGTTCTCGGCGCTGAACACTCCTCATATGGGTCCAGTATAGACGACATGTCAACCAACATGTCTGTGACTTCTCCTCTCGCTTTCTTTCTCCTCACCATTTTGAGCCTCGTAAAAATATTGCAAAGAAAAAACTGAAACTCTTCACACCATGGAAATGGTGAAAGCCATCCCTCGCGAGTATTGTAGAGCTGGCGAATCCCGTTGATAAGCTCAGTTGGATCGAAAATACCTAAAAGTAGTAAAATGAGTAAGAAATCTAAAGAACGCGAAAAAAGTGTGATATTTCTCAGGTACTTGGTAACAAATTTAAATTAATCGTATGTCTTCGACACCATTGCCGAATGAACGATGGAATAATTTTCTTGTTTTGTAGAAAAATTAACATTCAAGTCGCTGTCCATCCAATGAACATAAAATGGTTTACCAAAAATTTTTGATTGTAACTCTTGATTAAGGAAAAACCTGATGTACAAGTCAAAAGGAATTTCTTAAACGCGGGTATCGTCAATGCTAGAAAGGTCTATGTATGATTCACGTTTAACGATCAAAACTAGTTCGATTATGAATTCAATCGAGCCTATACTGTTAGTTTCTAACTTAGTACCACTTCTTAACGTTTAAACAGTACTCTCGCGGTCTTCCAAACGACTGACCTTGATCTCTGCATTCTTCTGCTGAAGCCATCAGGAAACCTAGCTTTTCCTTCATCTCTTTCATTTCGTTCTCCATCCTCATAAGTGTTTCTTTCACTGTATCTTTGATTCTCCCTGTATGATTTAAGAAAAAAATTATCAAGTAATAAAGATGTCATCGTCTTATGACTGAAAAATAGACGAGAACAGCCCATCAACTACAATGTTTCCAGGGTAATTATGGTTCAAATTTAAAACGAAAATATTATGCTGATATCTTGCGAAGGACGGTTGACTACCTCTTGGCTGGCAGGTACCCTATAAACAGTGAATTCTATTCCCCCACCCCTAACATTAAAGTAAAAGCGATTTTAGAACGGCAATAGTAATGAAATTCTGATGGCCGGGTGTGACCTGCGCACCACACTTAATGCATAGAGGGAATAAAAGTAGACTACAGAGACTATTCCAGAAATTGTCTAAATCAAAAAACTGAACCTCTTTAAAATAGGATGATCTGTCTATCACATGCAGGACATGCTGACTGGGTAGAAGAAGTAATATGCAGAAAAACATGTTTTATTGTATAATTCAACTGACCTTCATCTTTGCTTTCCCCCCCTGAGGGCGTCAAAGTACACAGCTTTTTCACTTCTCTCAGTTCGTTGTCCTTCTTTGCCATTTCGCATATTAATTTCTCAAGAGACCCTTTCGTGTTATCTGACAATAGCATAACATTTAGAACTTTTAGTCTGAGTAAGAGTCACTTTATTCACTTAAAGGCTACTGTCTGTTTTAATCTTATGAAACACTGGAAAACTGATGGTTCGGCTTCAGCGGTGTGAGACAGT